>NC_092392.1:63924658-64088586 GCF_030028105.1 Mobula birostris
CTTGGGACTTTGGATGGAGAACTGACTTGCCTACAAAAGGCAGAGAGTAGAGGTGGAAGGGTGTTATTCTGTCTAGAGGTCCATGATCAATGATATCCTACAGGAACCCATATTGGGATCTCTTGTTTGTGATAAACTGTATATGAATAAAATTAATGAAAGTATGGATGACTAGGTTAGGGAGTTGGATAGATGATAGAAAAAGTTGGTGGATCATACTGTCGATTGCCAAAGGCAGCGGTGTATACATCAGTTAAGAGATATTTACAAAGAAATGAGAGATTGTTTAACCTGGGCAAGTGTGAGACATTGCACTTTACAAGGAGAGGGAGATGTGGGTGGAGAGTAGAAGGTGCCTGGAATGGGCTGCGAGGGGCCGGCGTGGGATCCAGTGTGCGAGAAATCGGTGTGAGATCCAGTGTGAGTGTAGTTGGTTTGGGGTCCAGTGTGCAAGTAGCCAGTGTGAGATCCAGTGCGAGAGGAGGAAATTTGAAGAATAACACATTAACAAGGTACTCTTAAGGTATTCACCATTCTGAGTGAAAAACAACTCCCCCCTCCCTCTCCAACGCTGGTCAAAGAATTTCAGTCAACCACACAGCACGATGCGACAAAGCAAAGCCATCTCTTCAATACATAAATCAGACTTAATTTCAAGGATATCTCAGAGCCTTCTGCTAGAGGCAATGGGCACTCTCAGATGACAGATCCATTGGGAAATTGAATGGAAGTTTTGGGACAGGTAATTGAAAAGCTGCAGCAAACAATCGCCTCCACTAATCAAATGTCCAGGTCATCTACAAGCCATAACATATTTCCAACAAGGCCAGGAGTTTGTCAATAGAAATCAGTGATGAATTATCAGTGCTCAAAATAACAAAGGTTATCTCAGGAAGGTTATCACAAAGGTGCTTTATCAGCTTGGCTGTGACAGTGCAATGGACTAAGCTGGAGCTGGGACGTTGCAATGGATTCAGCTGAGACGCTGTATTGGATTGAGCTGGATCTGAGACATTGCACTGGATTGAGCTGGAGCTGAGATGCTGCATTGGATTGAGCTGGAGCTGGGACATTGCACTGGATTGAGCTGGAGCTGAGACGCTGCATTGGATTGAGCTGGAGCTGGGACATTGCACTGGATTGAGCTGGAGCTGAGACGCTGCATTGGATTGAGCTGGAGCTGGGACATTGCACTGGATTGAGCTGGAGCTGTGACGGTGCATTGGATTGAGCTGGGACGTTGCAATGGGTTGAACTGGATCTGAGACACTGCATTGCATTGAGCTGGAGCTGGGATGCTGCATTGCTTTGAGCTGTATCTGGGATGGTGCATTGCATTGAGCTGGAGCTGGGATGGTGTATTGGATTGAGCTGGATCTGAGACACTGCATTGCATTGAGCTGGATCTGGGATGGTGCATTGGATTGAGCTGGATCTGAGACACTGCATTGCTTTGAGCTGGATCTGGGACGATGCATTGGATTGAGCTGGATCTGAGACACTGCAGTGCTTTGAGCTGGATCTGGGACAGTGCATTGGATTGAGCTGGGACGTTGCAATGGGTTGAACTGGATCTAAGACACTGCATTGCATTGAGCTGGAGCTGGGATGGTGCATTGCTTTGAGCTGGATCTGGGATGGTGCATTGCATTGAGCTGGAGCTGGGATGGTGCATTGCTTTGAGCTGGATCTGGGATGGTGCATTGCATTGAGCTGGAACTGGGATGGTGTATTGGATTGAGCTGGATCTGAGACACTGCAGTGCTTTGAGCTGGATCTGGGACAGTGCATTGGATTGAGCTGGAGCTGGGATGTTGCACTGGATTGAGCTGGAGCTGGGATGTTGCACTGGATTTGAGCTGGAGCTGTGATGTCGCACTGGATTGAGCTGGAACTGGGACGATGCACTGGATTGAGCTGGATCCGAGACACTGCAGTGCCTTGAGCTGGAGCTGGGACGATGCATTGGATTGAGCTGGATCTAGGGTGGTGTATTGCATTAAGCTGGATCTGTGATGTTGCACTGGATTGAGCTGGAGCTGGGACACTGCATTGCTTTGAGCTGGAACAGTGCACTGGATTGAACTGGAGCTGGGATGTTGCACTGGATTGAACTGGATCCGAGACACTGCATTGCTTTTAGCTGGAGTTGTGACGATGCATTGCATTGAGCTGGATCCGAGACACTGCAGTGCTTTGAGCTGGAGCTGGATGCATTCAGAACCATCCGGGAGACTGAAAACTTCATAGATAGGGCTTTTACTGTGGTCACATAGAGAATTCAGGCTTCAGGTAGAAGATGGGTGACCTCTAAGAGAAGAAAGGGAGTAGGCAGTCAGGGCAGGGTTCCCCTGTGGCCATTCCCCACACAACTAGTCTTTGGATATGCTGGGGCTTGGGGGGAAGCAATTACCCATCAAGATACAGCAGCACAGTGGCCAGCTCTGAGGCTCAACAGAAATTTGAAAAGTCAGGCAGAGCAGTTGAGCTAGGAGATCAGCAGATTCTGTGGCTGTGAAAGAGATGCCAAAATGGTGTGCCGCCTCCTAAGTGTCAGGGACTAAGATGTCTCAGAGCGGCTGCAGGAGATTCTCAACAAGCAGGGTGAGCAGCCAGAGAGAAAGTGGCTGTGTGCAGTGAGGCTGTGAGGAAGAACCAGCAGATGATAGGGCAAATTGCAGTCAGTGGGATGAGATGAAGTGTAATGAGGGCAAAATCAAAAAGGGTGATGAATACAGGCCTGAAGGTGTTATATTTGAATGCTCTCATTATACGGAATAAAGCAATGATCTTGTAGTGCAGTTAGAGATTGGCAGGTACGATGTTGTTGCCATCACCAACTCATGGCTGAAAGAAGATCACAATTCGGAGCTTAACATCCAAAGAAACACCCCCTATCAAAAACACAAGGAAATAAGGCAGAGGGTGGGGTGGTAAAAAAATTCAATCAAATCCTTAGAAAGAGGTGATATAGGATTGGAAGTTGTGGGTAAAGTTAAGAAAATGCAAGGGTAAAAGGATCCTGATGGGAGTTATATACAAGCTAGGAAAGACAAAATATGAAAGCAAGCTAGTAAACAATGCTTTTTCAAGTATGTAGAAATAAAAGAGATGAGAGTGAATATGGGAACGACAGAAAATGAGGCCAGAAAAATAATAACAGGGTAGAAGGAGATGGCAGATGAACTAAATGAGTATTTTGCATCAGTTTTCACTGTGGAAGACACTAGCCACGTGTCAGATGTTGCACAGTGTGAAGGAAGAGAAGGGAGTGCAGTCACTATTATAAGAGAGAAGGTGCTCAAAATGCTGAAAGACCAAAAGTCATAAGTTACGTGGACCAGATGAACCGCATCCTAGGATTCTGAAAGAGTTAGAGATTGTGGAAGCATTAGCAATGATCTTTCAAAAATCATTGGACTCTGGCATGGTGCCAGAAAACTGGAAAATTGTAAATGTCACTCCACTCTTTAAAGAGGGAGGTAGCAGAAAGGAAGTTATAGACCAGTTAGCCTGACCTCAGTGGTTGGGAAAATGTTGGAGTCAATTGTTAAGGATGAGGTTATGGAGTACTTGATGACACAGGACAAGATAGGACAAAGTCAGCGTGGTTTTCTTGCCTGACAAACCTGTTGGAATTCTTTGAGGAGATTACAAGTAGGATGGATAAAGGGGATGCAGTGGATGTTGTATACTTGGATGTTCAGCAGGCCTTTGACAAGGTGCCACATGACGCTGCTTACCAAGTTAAGAGACCATGGTATGACAGGAAAGTTACTGGCATGGTTATAGCATTGGCTGATTGGTAGGAGGCAGCGAGTGGGAATAAAAGGATCCCTTTCTGTTTGGCTGCCAGTGAGTAGTGGTGTTCCACAGGCATCGGTGTTGAGCCCACTTCTTTTTATGCTGTATATCAATGATTTAGATGACGGAATTGATGGCTTTGTTGCCAAATTTGCAGATGATATGAAAAGATTGTTGGAGGGGCAGGTAGTGTTGAGGAAACAGCGAGGTTGCATAAGGACTTAAGACAGATTAGGAGATTGGGCAAAAAGGTGGAAAATGAAATACAATGTTGGAAAATGCATGGTCATGCACTTTGGTAATAAAAATAAATATGCAGACTATTTTCTAAACAGGGAGAGGATCCAAAAATCTGAGATGCTAAGGGGCTTGGGAGTTCTTGTGCAGAACACCCTAAACTTGCAGGCTGAGTCAGTGGTGAGGAAGGCAAATGCAATGTTAGCATTCATTCATTGCTCTTGAATACTTGAGCAGAGATGTAATGCTGAGGCTTTATAAGGCACCTTGAGTATTGTGAACAGTTTTGGGCTTATCTAAGGAAAGATGTGCTGGCATTGGAGAGGGTCCAGAGGCGGTTCATAAGTATGATTCCAGGAATGAAAGGGTTATCATACGAGGAATGCTTGATGTCTCTGGGTCTGTACTCGCTGGAATTTGAACGCTGAAAGGCCTAGACAGAGTAGATGTGGAAAGAGCCTACGGTAGATAAGTCATAATATGGATAAAGAAATGGAGGACAAACTTAATCCATCACTTGCAGTAAGCCAGAAAAACGAAAGTGCAAGGGGGCAGAGTGAGTGTAGTCGCTATTACTAAGGTGAAGGAGCTTGGGAA
Source organism: Mobula birostris (assembly GCF_030028105.1). Classification (NCBI taxonomy): domain Eukaryota; kingdom Metazoa; phylum Chordata; class Chondrichthyes; order Myliobatiformes; family Myliobatidae; genus Mobula; species Mobula birostris. The sequence continues at coordinate 63,929,297 of NC_092392.1, forward strand.
GCTAAAACGTCTGAAGATGGGTAAGTCATGGGGACCAGATGGTCTACAACCCAGTGTTCTGAAAGAGGTAGGTGAAGAGATTGTGGAGGCATCAGTAATGATCTTTCAAGAATCACTAGATTCTGGAATGGTTCCAGAGGACTGGAAAATTGTAAATGTCACTCCACTCTTAAGAAGGAAGGGAGGCAGAAGAAAGCAAATTATTGGCCAGTCAGCTTGTCTTCAGTGGTGGAGAATATGTTGGAGTCCATTACTAAGGATGAGGTTTCAGGGTACTTGGTGGCACATGATAAAATAAGCCAAAGTCAGCATGGTTTCCTTACGGGCAAATCTTGTATGACAAATCTGTTGGAATTCTTTGAGGAAATAATAAACAGGACAAATGAAAGCCAGTGGATTACTTGGATTTTTAAAATGCCTTTTTGACAAGGTGCTGCACGTGACACTGCTCAACAGGAAAGATAATAGTATGGATAGAAGATTGGCTGACTGGCAGGAGTCAAAGAATCAGAATAAATGGGGTCTCTTCTGGTTGGTTGCCGTTGACCAGTGGTGTTTTGCAGGGATCAGTGTTGGGGCTGCTTCACATTATATGTCAATGATTTGGATGAAGGAATTGATGGCTTTGAGGCCATGTTTGCAGATGATATAGATAGGTGGATGGGCAGGTAGTGTTGAGAAAACTGGGAGTCTGCAGAACTTGGGCAGTTTGGGAGAGTGGGAAAAGTGGCAGATGGAATATAGTGTGGGAAAGTGTATGGTCTTGCACTTTGGTAGAAAGAACAAAGGTGTAGACTATTTTCTAATCAGGGAGAAAATTCAAAAGTTAGATGTGCAAAGGGACTTGGGTGTCCTTTTGCAGGATTCCTAGAGGTTAACTTGTAGGTTGAGTCAATGGTCAGCATTTGTTTCAAAAGGACTAGATATAATAGCAAGGATGTGGTGTTGAGGGCATTGTTCAGACAGTACTTGGAGTATTGTGAGCAGCTTTAACAAAGAAAAGATGTGCTGGCAATGTCCAATGGAGGCTCACCAGAATGACTCCAAGGGTTCACGTATGAGAAGCATTTGATGGCTCTGAGCCAGTATTTGCTAAAATTTAGAAGAACGAGGGGGATCTCATTTAATCCATTCGAATATTGAAAGACCTGGATGGAGTGGATGTTTCCAATAGTGGGCAACTCAAGCCTCAGAATAGAGGGACGTCCATTTAGAATAGAGACGAGGAGAAATTTCTTTAGCTAGAGGGCTACGAATCTGTGAAATTCATTGGGGTTGAGGGGGGTAATAAATCAGCTGTGATGTAATGACGGAGCAGACTTGACTGGCCAGGTGACCTAATTCTGCTAGGTCTCATGGTCTTACTGCCGTCCATACCTGGTGTAGCATCAGCATATGTCCGCATCTGGACCGCTGAAAGGCCCTGGAGTCTGCGACAAACATTTCCACCCTGCATAAAACACAAAAACGTTCAAAAATGAGCACTGCCCATTGTTTCTTTTCATGAGCTCGAAGTCCACCAGGCAATATCCCCCAAGTTCACAATGATTACTCCTGTAAAATACTGCTTAAATGCCACAAACCGCTGGAGTGGGTTGGACTCATAAGACTGTTAAATCTCTGGCATTCGTCACTGCTCCTGTCCAAAATCACTGGCTTTCAAAGCAGAACCACTCAGACAGAATTACTTAAATCTTAGTGTATGCATTGAGTATTTGCAATTAAATGTGATGTACTTAACAAACATTGAATATTTGTAGACCTTTACAATGTAAGAGAATAACTGATCAGGAACAAAGGAGCAAGAAGCAGACTCCAATATCTCAAAGGGACAGACAAGGAGGAATGGGTGAAAGGATCGCATTTTGGAACAGTGACGGGCAGGACCAGACAAGAGCTGGGCATGAGTTAAATACTGGGAACGTATGATAATATGAAGAGGAGCCCTGGGCAAGGTGACGGAGGGGGAAGTACACAATGGGCGCTAGAGAGAGGGAGAGGCTGCATAGGAGAGTTGAATGGTGGCAATAGAGTCAGTGGGCAGGCAATGGGGGAATGGGCAAAGGGGACAGGGGTGGGGGAACAGGATGGGAAGAGGGGACGGAGTGGGGATGCGGGACAGGCAGTGTGGGGGGAGCGTGGGGACGGGCAGAGTGGGGAGCGTGGGGGGGACGGGCAGAGGGGGGGAGCGTGGGGGGGACGGGCAGAGGGGGGGAGCGTGGGGGGGACGGGCAGAGGGGGGGAGCGTGGGGGGGGACGGGCAGAGGGGGAGCGTGGGGGGGACGGGCAGGGGGGGAGCGTGGGGGGGACGGGCAGAGGGGGGGAGCGGGGGGACGGGCAGAGGGGGGGAGCGGGGGGACGGGCAGAGGGGGGGAGCGTGGGGGGGACGGGCAGAGTGGGGAGCGTGGGGGGGACGGGCAGAGTGGGGAGCGTGGGGGGGACGGGCAGAGTGGGGAGCGTGGGGGGGACGGGCAGGGGGGGAGCGTGGGGGGGAGCGTGGGGGGGACGGGCAGGGGGGGAGCGTGGGGGGGACGGGCAGGGGGGGAGCGTGCGGGGGACGGGCAGGGGGGGAGCGTGGGGGGGACGGGCAGGGGGGGAGCGTGGGGGGGACGGGCAGGGGGGGAGCGTGGGGGGGACGGGCAGGGGGGGAGCGTGGGGGGGACGGGCAGGGGGGGAGCGTGGGGGGGACGGGCAGAGGGGGGGAGCGTGGGGGGGACGGGCAGAGTGGGATGGGATGGACGACAGGATGGTGTAGATTGCTGTGGGGGGGGGGGGTTGGAAGCCAAACAGCCGTGATTCCAGGGGGAGGGGGCGCGGTGCAGACAGCGGTGGGAAGCAGTGACGGGTAGGAACGGTGCTGGAGAGAGAGGGGTTGCTTCCCGATAACGCCAGTCCCGGAATCGGGTCAGACGCTTGGTGGGGACTGGTGCAGCCCGGTCAGTGGTGGTCCCGGCGGCGGGAGCCAGGCCCGAGGCCTGCCTGCGGTCACGGGTAATGCTCGAGTCCCTGGCCTCGCCGCAGTCAGTACCGCCTGTCCCGCAAACCCCATGCTCGTTACTGAGGACAATCTCCCCATTCCACCCGGAACATGCAAAAGCCCCGCTCCCGGGCTGACCTTGAACAACCGGCGGATCATCGCTGCGACCGCGGCTCCACCTCAGCGCCAGCGGGAGTGCGCATGCGCGCGTGACGTCACGACAGGACCACGTGGGTGGGAGTGTTGGCCCCCACGGGGGACGTTTCGCTGTTGCTCGTTGCCTGTTGGACTGTCCGGCTCCTGCCCCGCATTTACACCCTCTCACCTGGCATCGCACATTGCAGTCCCGGTAAAGAGTTACCCGCTGTCTGCTGTGGCTCTCATAAAGTTATCTCAGTCCGGGGGGGGGGCGGTTTACTGGCGCAGCAAGCCCAGTTCTTCACCTTCGAATTCCCCAAGATCTTCTCAGACCCAGGGTCTGCACTATATGTAGAGAAGGATGACGACTGCTACATTTCTTCGTAGCTCGGCGAGTTCGGTGATCTGCACCCTTAAGGATGGGTATGACTCAGTAGCATCCTCACAGATGGACATATTGAGGATCTATAGATCCTTCTATGCCAGTCTGCACGACAGAAAGGCCTCAGACAGTATAGCCTCCCACAACTTGCTGTCCGCTGTCATGGAAGTGTTATCACAGCAAGAGGCAGTGTTTGGTCCAGTCACTGGCCCTGCAGGAACTGACTAGCTCCATCCATTCCTTCCACTTCAATAAAACTCCTGGAAGTGAAGGCTTACTGGCTGAGTTACACTGGGCTTTCTGGGCCCAGACCTGCTGAAAGTGTGCAATACTATACAGTATGTCGGACTCTGAGGAAGTGCATCATTACCCGCATCTACAAGCAGAATGCTTCGCTGCGAATATAGACCTGTGAGGATCAATCCTGGGCCCAGCATATGGATTCAATTACAAAGAAGGCATGACAATGGCGATATTTCATTAGGAGTTTGAGGAGATTTGGTGTGTCACCAAACACATTCGCGAATTTGCATCAACGTCTGGTGTGGAGGGGCCACAGCACAGGATTGGAAATGTCTGCAGAAAGTAATGAACTCAACCAGCTCCACCGTGGGCACTAGCCTCCCCAGCATCCAGGGCACCTTCACACGGAGTGAACTCAACCAGTTTCATAAAGGGCACTAGCATCATCAGCATCCAGGACACTTTTAAAAGGTAAAGCTTAATGAAAAGGGGCATCCATCATTAATACCCTCTTCTCGTTGCAATGATCAGTGAGGAAGTACAGGAGCCTGAAGACACACACTCAACATTTCAGAAAAGATTCTTCCCATCCCGCCCTCAGATCTCTGAATGTACAGTCAACCCATGAACACTTCCTCAGTATCTTTCCCTCTACTAATTTTTTTGCACTCCATTATTATTGTAATCGGTAACACCAATGCCCTTGAACAGAAAATTCTGCAAAAAGTGGTGGATACAGCCCAGTCTACCCTAGGTAAAGCCCTCCCCACCATTGAGCACACCTACACAGACAGCTGTTGCAGGAAAACAGTATTCATCATCAGGGACCCCTACCCATCCAGATGTAGGAGTTGCTTATTTGTTATGATTATTATTATAAATAAATGAATATTATTTATTTCTTCTTTTCTATTTGCACAGTTTGTTGTCTTTTGCACATTGGCTGTTGGTTGGCCCTATTGGATATGGTCCTTCACTGTCAATCCTGTTGGATATGGTCCTTCATTGTCTATCCTGTTGGATATGGTCCTTCACTGTCCATCCTGTTGGATATGGTCCTTCACTGTCCATTCTGTTGGATGTGGTCCTTCACTGTCCATCCTGTTGGATGTGGTCCTTCACTGTTCATCCTGTTGGATAAAGTCCTTCACTGTCTGCCCTGTTGCATAAAGTCCTTCACTGTCTGCCCTGTTGGATGTGGTCCTTCACTGTCTATCCTGTTGGATAAAGTCCTTCACTGTCTGCCCTGTTGGATGTGGTCCTTCACTGTCCATCCTGTTGGATATGGTCCTTCACTGTCCATCCTGTTGGATGTGGTCCTTCACTGTCCATCCTGTTGGATGTGGTCCTTCACTGTCCATCCTGTTGGATATGGTCCTTCACTGTTCATCCTGTTGGATGTGGTCCTTCACTGTCTATCCTGTTGGATAAAGTCCTTCACTGTCCATCCTGTTGGATGTGGTCCTTCACTGTCCATCCTGTTGGATATCTACTTTGATAACAAATTTACCTCGAACTTTGAATTTATAGTTTGTATCACTATGTATTGCAACATACTGCTGTCACAAAACACCAAATGTCATGACATATATCCATGATATTAAAAATTATTCTGATACAAGACCCTGTCCAAGAACATCACCAACAGGCTCAAGGCTGCTCTGGGTCAGGTGATCCACCCAGACCAAACCTGTGCTGTATCTGCTAGGAAGTTTTTTAACAGCTTTGTGCTACTCAAGGACACTATCGCCTACGTGCAGGACAGGGGGAGTGGGGTGAGGTGGATGGACACCTGCCTAGTCAGCTTGGACCAGGAGAAAGCCTCAGACAGGTTATCACACATGTATGTAATGGATATGCTCTCCAAAATGCACTTTGAAAAGGGAATTAGGAATTAGATCCAACTGCTCTACACAGACATCAGTAGTGCAGTCCAGATCGATCCCTCACCTCCTATCGGTCTGGAGTCCGCTAAGTTGCCCACTCTCCCTGTCTTGTCTCTGTGCCTTTGCCCAAGCCATCTGAAAGAACAAGAGCATCAGAGGGGTGATGTCACTGTCCTTTGCTCGGATCCAAGGTCATTTCACAAAGAGATTAGCATCTGCAACCCATCTGAATCTGGGGCCAGAGTTAAATGCACAGAATGAGGTCAAGCTCTTTGGCCACTGTCCTGCCCATCCAGTATCCCCAGAGGCAACTGTCCCGTCCCATCCAGTGTCCCCGTCAGCAACTTTCCTGTCCCCTCCAGTGTGCCCGTAGGTAACACCCAGTGTCCAAGTCGGCAACTGTCTGGTCCCACCCGGTGTTCCCTTTGGCAACTGTGCTCCCACCCAGTGTCCCCTTTGGCAACTGTCCTGTCCACATCCAGTGTCCCCTTCGGCAAAAGTCCCATCCCACCCAGTGTCCCCCTCGGCAACTGTCCCGTGCCACCCAGTGTCCTCCTCTCCTGTCCCATCCAGTGTCCCCCTCAGCAACTGCCCCACCCCATCCAGTATCCCCTTTAGCAAATGTCCCATCCAGTGTCCCAGTTGATAACTGGCCTGTCCCATCCAATGTCCCCTTCAACAATGATCCCGTCCACATCCAGTGTCCCCATTCACCAACTGTCCCAGCACATCCAGTGTCCCCATTTGATGGTTCCACCCAGTGTCCCCCTCGGCAAGGATCCCGTCCCATCCAGTATCCTCCTTGGTAACTGTCCCGTCCCACCCAGTGTCCTCCTCGATAATGATCCTGTCCCATCCAGTGTCCCCCTCGGCAAGGATCCCATCCTATCCAGTGTCCCCTTTAGCATCAAATGTGATTACATGAAGATGCTGGGGATCTGATTCAGAAGGGCCAAGGTGTGCAACAAGAATGTGCTGAAGCAAATCAGGAAGGTAAAACAGAAATTGGTTCTGCAGGGAAGGTGCTCCCATAGAACCATAGAACATTGCAGCACAGAAAAAGGCCTTTTGGCCCTTCTTGGCTGTGCCAAACCATTTTTCTGCCTAGTCCCACTGACCTGCACCTGGACCATATCCCTCCATACACCTCTCATCCATGTACCTGTCCAACTTTTTCTTAAGTGTTAAAAGTGAGACTGTATTTACTACTTCATCTGGCAACTCATTCCACACTCCCACCACTCTCTGTGTGAAGAAGCCCCCACTAATGTTCCCTTTAAACATATCCCCCTTCACCCTTAACCCATGTCCTCTGATTTTTTTCTCCCCGAGCCTCAGTGGAAAAAGCCTGCTTGCATTCACTCTATCTGTCTGCAGAGAGATAGCAGACAACTGCAGGAAACATAAAGTTGTGATAGTAGGGGATTTGAATTTTCCACATATTGATTGGGACTCCCATACTGTTAAAGGTCTAGGTGGGTTAGAGTGTGTAAAATGTGTTCAGGAAAGTTTTCTAAATCAATATATAGAGGTACCAACTAGAGAGGATGCAATATTAGATCTCCTATTTGGAAACGAGTTAGGACAGGTGACGGAAGTGTGTGTAGGGGAGCACTTTAGTTCCAGTGATCATAACACCATTAGTTTCAACTTGACCATGGATAAAGATAGATCTGGTCCTCAGGTTGAGGTTCTAAGCTGGAAAAAGGCCAAATTTGAAGAAATGAGAAAGGATCTAAAAAGCGTGGATTGGGACAGGTTGCTCTCTGGCAAGGATATGATTGGTAAGTGTGAGGCCTTCAAAGGAGAAATTTTGAGAGTGCAGAGTTTGTATGTTTCTGTCAGGATTAAAGGCAAAGTGGAACCTTGGTTCTCAAGGGATATTGGAACTCTGATAAAGAAGAAGAGAGAGAGAGATGTATGACATGTATAGGAAACAGGGAGCAAATAAGGTGCTTGAAGAGTATAAAAAGTGCAAAAAAATACTTAAGAAAGAAATCAGGATGGCTAAAAGAAGACATGAGGTTGCTTTGGCATTCAAGGTGAAGGATAATCCAAAGAGCTTCTACAGGAATATTAAGAGCAAAAGGATAGTAAGGGATAAAATTGGTCCTCTTAAAGATCAGAGTGGTCGGCTATGTATGGAACCTAAAGAAATGGGGGAGATCTTAAATAAGTTTTTTGCATCTGTATTTACTAAGCAAACTGGCATGGAGTAAATGGAAATAAGGCAAGCAAGTAGTGAGGTCATGGAACCTATACAGATTGAAGAGGAGGAGGTGCTTGCTATCTTGAGGCAAATCAGAGTAGATAAATCCCCAGGACCTGACAGGGTATTCCCTCGGACCTTGAAGGAGACTAGTGTTGAAATTGCAGGGACCCTGGCAGATATATTTAAAATGTCGGTATCTACGGGTGAGGTGCGGGAGGACTGGAGGATAGCCCATGTTGTTCCATTGTTTGAAAAAGGGTCTAAAAGTAATCCGGGAAATTATAGGCCGGTAAATTGGACATCAGTAGTAGGTAAATTATTGGAAGGAGTACTAAGAGATAGCATCTACAAGTATTTGGATAGACAGGAACTTATTAGGGAGAGTCAACATGGCTTTGTGCATGGTAGGTCATGTTTAACAAATTTATTAGAGTTTTTCGAGGAGGTTACCAGGAAAATGGATGAAGGGAAGGCAGTAGACGTTGTCTACGTGGACTTCACTAAGGCCTTTGACAAGGTCCTGCATGGGAGGTTAGTTAGGAAGATTCAGTCGCTTGGTATACATGGAGAGGTAGTAAATTGGATTAGACATTGGCTCAATGGAAGAAGCCAGAGAGTGGTAGTGGAGGATTGCTTCTCTGAGTGGAGGCCTGTGACTAGTGGTGTGTCACAGGAATCAGTGCTGGGTCCATTGTTATTTGTCAACTATATCAATGATCTGGATGATAATGTGGTTAATTGGATCAGCAAATTTGCTGATGATACAAAGATTGGAGATGTAGTGGACAGTGAGGAAGGTTTTCAAAGCTTGCAGAGGGATTCGGACCAGCTGGAAAAATGGGCTAAAAAATGGCAGATGGAGTTTAGTACAGACAAGTGTGAGGTATTGCACTTTGGAAGGACAAACCAAGGTAGAACATAGAAGGTAAATGGTAGGGCACTGAGGAGTGCAGTAGAACAGAGGGATCTGGGAATACAGATACAAAATTCCCTAAAAGTGGCGTCACAGGTAGATAGGATCATAAGGAGAGCTTTTGGTACATCGGCTTTTATTAATCAAAGTATTGAATATAAGAGTTGGAATGCTATGGTGAGGTTGTATAAGGCATTGGTGAGGCTGAATTTGGAGTATTGTGTGCAGTTTTGGTCACCAAATTACAGGAAGGATATTAATAAGGTTGATAGAGTACAGAGGAGGTTTACAAGGATGTTGCCGGGACTTGAGAAACTGAGTGACAGAGAAAGGTTGAATAGGTTAGGACTTTATTCCCTGGAGCGTAGAAGAATGAGGGGAGATTTGATAGAGGTATATAAAATTATGATGGGTACAGATAGAATGAATGCAAGCAGGCTTTTTCCTCTGAGGCTCAGTGAGAAAAAAAACAGGACATAGGTTAAGGGTGAAGGGGGAAAAGTTTAAAGGGAACATTAGAGGGGGCTTCTTCACACAGAGAGTGGTGGGAGTGTGGAATGAGTTGCCAGATGAAGTAGTAAATGCGGGCTCACTTTAAACACAAGAAAAAATTGGACAGGTACATGAATGAGAGGTGTATGGAAGGATATGGTCCAGGTGCAGGTCAGTGGGACTAGGCAGAAAAATGGTTTGGCACAGCCAAGAAGGGCCAAAAGGCCTGTTTCTGTGCTGTAATGTTCTATGGTTCTATAGTTCTGTTCCCATCATAATTTTATATACCTCTATCAGATCTCCCCTCATTCTTCCACGCTCCAGGGAATAAAGTCCTAACCTATTCAACCTTTCTCTGTAACTCCCTATTGATATTTTGTAGCCTGTGGAAAAGTACACTCTCAGAACAACAAATAATTTTTCGGGTTTTAATTCCTTTATCCATTTTAGATGTTTTAGTGCCGGAAGAGGGTCTCAAAACAAAACGAACGAATTTACAACCAGTTCCTGCCATTACAATCTCAGTTTAACTTTCGATCCACACCCTTGTGTATGGACGAATTGCGTTTGCAGTATAAAAATACATTAGATTAGATTATGAGGAGACGCAGTCCTCTTCTATTGTCATTTAGTAATGCATGCATTAAGAAATGATACAATATTCCTCCGGTGTGTTATCACAGAAACACAGGACAGACCAAGACTGAAAAACTAACAAAAACCACAAAATTATAACATATAATTACAACAGTGCAACAATACCATAACTTGATGAAGAACAGGCCATGAGCACAGTAAAAAAAAGTTCAAAGTCTCTCGAAAGTCCCACATCTCACGCAGACGGGAGAAGGAAGAAAACTCTCCCTGCCATGCCCGACCACAGTCCGACTCTGAGTCGTCCGAAAACTTCGAGCTCTGATCAGCCCTCTGACACCAAGTACCGAGCACCATCTCTGCCAAACGCTTCAACCCCAGCCTCAGTCACCAGCAGCAGGCAAAGTCGGGGATCTTGAGGCCTTCCCTCCGGAGATTCTCGATCGCACGGCAGCAGCGGCAGCGAACCAGGCATTTCAGAAATTTCTCCATATGTTCCTCTATGCCTTCTCACGCTTGTCTCCATCAAATCAGAATTGTGCATGGCATCCTACTTATAAATACGATATCATTTCACCGGAGAGCTGCACATGCTGCGTCGCGCCGCCATCTTCTCCTCCCGCCTCAGCAAACCGCACAAAACTAATATGGTAGTGGCAATTCTGAAGGAACACAATACAAACAACATTAGAATCCCACCAACCCTCTACCTTATACATAGCAGCGAAGATGTAAGCGAATACATCTCACCTAAGGCGTCTACTCCCTTTCAGTTCACACGTACTAAGCTTCCAAACAAAGACTAAACATTCACAATACACTGTTACATTCACAATCAGTCATGATACAATAAAGTTAGACAAAAGGTACACTTTGGCACAACTTTTACAAGGTATTGCCTGGTAGTTAAGTTGCAGGAAGACAGACCTACTTAGCCGGTAAGGAACTTCGAACAAGCCGTGCTATCCAGCGCCGATGCCTTCACTCATGAAAATCTAAAGCATCCACATGCAAGCCATGTCAAATTACTGATATTCTCGATTCACCAACAAGCATAAGCAAATTCATATGGATATCGTCAATTAATACTCACCGTTCCTCACCATGCCCAGTATCTCTGGGAGGAACTTAGTCCCAAAGCCCCATCAGCTTCTTCTGCCGAAAACAAAAATGGTCTTCCCACTATCCCGTGCGTGCGTAATGACATCACTGTCTCCACTTAAAGGCACAGACAACTATTCTAGCATTATTCTAGCCTAAGTACACTTTTAACGACATTGAATAAGATTCGACGGTCACCCGGTTACAGATAACTGGGAAGAATTTGGTCCTCAGGTGTGAGGTGCTCTCAGAGTTATTGTACTCGACACTGGTGTCACCCATCTACTGCTCCTCCTGTTTAGAAATCACCTAAGCTGTCTTCTGGCTCACTGGGGATCCAAGAGGGAATGGGTCGGAAGGGATCATAATGCAAAAGTTCCTGGACAATGTCACCCTCAATCTGATGTCCAGCATTGTCATCAGGCTGCGTGTGGAAACTATTTACATGGGCACCAAGTACCTCCCCATACTGGATTCTCCCTGTACCCAGTGTTGCACCTGGTTCAACGTGCACAATGTCCCAGTCACTGCACTGACTGTGCCTGCACACCTGCACTCATTGCCACTCACTTCAGCACTGCTCCTGGATTCACAGCTATAGCCTGTAGCCACCGGGCTCCTGGACCCTCCGAATAGGCTTTGTGGCTGTGTACAGGAACTCTGTCTGGCTCTGTGGCTGTGCACTGGGACTCTGCCGGGCTCTGTGACTGTGTACAGTGACTCTCTCGGGCTCTGTGACTGTGTACAGGGACTCTCTCGGGCTCTGTGACTGTGTACAGGGACTCTATCGGGCTCTGTGACTGTGTACAGGGACTCTCTTGGGCTCTGTGACAGTGTACAGGGACTCTGTCTGGCTCTGTGGCTGTGTACAGTGTTACGTAACTGGCAACAATGAATATCAATCGAGAAAGGTTATATAAAAACAACCAAACATTTATTAAACACAGATAGACGATAAGGAAAAAACAAACAAAAACTTTAACTGGAAGTTAACCGCTATGCAGCCGTTCAACAAATCGTCACTCGACACTGGTTCTTAAAGCGTTAAATGCAAAAACAGTTCTTAAAGCGGTACAGTGAGATATAGTTCTTAAAAATGGTAAATTCGAAATCCCACAGATTTATATGTTCAATTGGGAAATACTTCTCTGGAGAAGGATTTCTTCATAGACGCGACTTTCCTGCTGCTTCTGTCCACAGGATTCCCGATGCAGTAAATAAACAGTTTAAAACAACTGACCTTAGTTTCTAGAGAGCAAACCTTCGTATGAACTCTTTTCTCTTCTTATCTTGGACGCAGGTTGCTACTACTTCAACAAAGACTCAATAAGGTCGATGCTTTGTCAAACTGCCAAACGATGCCAACTCCTCTCAATCCTTCAGGTCCTGGACTTCGAAAAAGTCTTCACTCTCCCGTACTACTGCTGCTGGAATAAGGTTGACCAGCACATCAAGCAAAACTTTCCAGTCCAGAAATATTGTATCTTGTAATAGAACGCACAACCGCTTCAAAAATGAAACTGCGTCACAAAAACAAACACGCAACAGAAACGGAGACACAGCACGTTCTACCTGGAAATCTACAAACTAAAAACTAACTGTGTCATCTGGGTCTTCCCTTTACATACCTGTGGTGCACATGTCATAACGTGACATCACCACGGTGGGAAAATTACATCAGGTGACCTCCAAAAGACCATTACATCATTCTCAACAAAAAAAAACAGATCTCCTCGAGGCACGTAACAACAGGGACTCTGTCGGGCTACTGGACGCTCTGAATGGGCACCGTTTCTGTGTCCGAGGACTCTGTCAGTCTCTGTTTCTTTGTACAGGGACTATGTCGGGCTTTGTGACTATGTACAGGGACTCTCTCGGGCTCTGTGACTGTGTACCGGAACTCTCTCGGGCTCTGTGACTGTGTACAGGAACTCTCTCGGGCTCTGCACCTGTTTACAGGGACTCACTTGGGTCTGTGAGTGTGTACAGGGACTCTCTGGGGCTCTGTGACTGTGTACTGGGACTCTCCCGGGCTCTGTGGCTGTGTACAGGGACTCTCTCGGGCTCTGTGACTGTGTAGTGGGACTGTCTCGGGCTCTGTGACTGTGCACTGGGACTCTCTCAGGCTCTGTGACTGTGTACTGGGACCCTCTCGGTCTCTGTGACTGTGTACCGGGACTCTCTGGGGCTCTGTGGCTGTGTACAGGGACTCTCTCGGGCTCTGTGACTGTGTACAGGGACTCTCTTGGGTTCTGTGGCTGTGTATAGGGGCTATCTCAGGCTCTGTGAATGTGTACAGGGACTCTCTTGGGTTCTGTGACTGTGTACAGGGACTCTCTCGGGCTCTGTGACTGTGTACAGCGTCTCTCTCAGGCTCTGTGGCTGTGTACAGGTACTCTCTCGGGCTCTGTGAATGTGTACAGGGACTCTCTCGGGCTCTGTGACTGTGTACAGGGACTCTGTCATGATATGTGACTGTGTACTGGGACTCTCTGAGGCTCTGTGACTGTGTACAGGAACTCTCTCGGGCTCTGCACCTGTGTACAGGGACTCACTTGGGTCTGTGAGTGTGTACAGGGACTCTCTGGGGCTCTCTGACTGTGTACTGAAACTCTCCCGGGCTCTGTGGCTGTGTACAGGGACTCTCTGGGGCTCTGTGACTGTGTAGTGGGACTGTCTCGGGCTCTGTGACTGTGCACTGGGACTCTCTCAGGCTCTGTGACTGTGTACTGGGACCCTCTCGGTCTCTGTGACTGTGTACTGGGACTCTCTGGGGCTCTGTGGCTGTGTACAGGGACTCTCTCGGGCTCTGTGACTGTGTACAGGGACTCTCTTGGGTTCTGTGGCTGTGTATAGGGGCTATCTCAGGCTCTCTGAATGTGTACTGGGACTGTCTCGGGCTCTGTGACTGTGTACAGGGACTCTGTTGGGCTCTGTGACTGTGTACAGGGACTCTCTCTGGCTCTGTCGCTGTGTACAGGGACTCTCTCGGGCTCTGCGACTGTGTAGTGGGACTGTCTCGGGCTCTGTGACTGTGTACTGGGATTCTCTCAGGCTCTGTGACTGTGTACTGGGATTCTCCAGGCTCAGTGTCTGTGTACTGGGACCCTGTCGGGCTCTGTGGCTGTGTACAGGGACTCGCTCTGGCTTCGGTCTCTGTGAACGTGTACAGGAACTCTCTTGGGCTCTGTGACTGTGTATAGGGACTCTCTCGGGCTCTGTGACTGTGTATAGGGTCTCTCTCGGACTCTGTGGCTGAGTACAGGGACTTGCTCTGGCTCTGTGGCTGTGTACTGGGACTCTCTCGGGCTCTGTGACTGTGTACAGGGACTTTCTCAGTCTCTATGGCTGTGTACTGGGACTCTGTCTGGCTCTGTGACTGTGTACAGGGATTGTGTCTCACTCTGTGGCTGTGTACAGGGAATCTGTCGGGCTCTGTGTCTGTGTACAGGGACCCTCTCAGGCTCTGTTGCTGTGTACTGGGACTCTCTCGGGCTCTGTGACTGTGTACAGGAACTCTCTCGGGCTCTGCACCTGTGTACAGGGACTCACTTGGGTCTGTCAGTGTGTACAGGGACTCTCTGGGGCTCTGTGACTGTGTAGTGGGACTGTCTCGGGCTCTGTGACTGTGCACTGGGACTCTCTCAGGCTCTGTGACTGTGTACTGGGACCCTCTCTGTCTCTGTGAGTGTGTACCGGGACTCTCTGGGGCTCTGTGGCTGTGTACAGGGACTCTCTCGGGCTCTGTGACTGTGTACAGGGACTCTCTTGGGTTCTGTGGCTGTGTATAGGGGCTATCTCAGGCTCTGTGAATGTGTACTGGGACTGTCTCGGGCTCTGTGACTGTGTACAGGGACTCTGTTGGGCTCTGTGACTGTGTACAGGGACTCTGTCTGGCTCTGTCGCTGTGTACAGGGACTCTCTCGGGCTCTGCGACTGTGTAGTGGGACTGTCTCGGTCTCTGTGACTGTGTACTGGGATTCTCTCGGGCTCTGTGACTGTGTACTGGGATTTTCTCAGGCTCTGTGTCTGTGTACTGGGACCCTATCGGGCTCTGTGGCTGTGTACAGGGACTCGCTCTGGCTTCGGTCTCTGTGACTGTGTACAGGGACTCTCTCGGTCTCTGTGACTGTTTGCAGGGACTCTCTCGGGCTCTGTGACTGTGTACTGGGACTCTCTCAGGCTCTGTGACTGTGTACTGGGACCCTCTCGGGCTCTGTGACTGTGTACAGGGATCCTCTCGGGCTCTGTGGCTGTGTACAGGGATTCGCTCTGGCTTCGGTCGCTGTGACTGTGTACAGGGACTCTCGGGTCTGTGACTGTACAGTGACTGTCTCGGGCTCTGTGACTGTGTACAGGGACTCTCTCGGGCTCTGTGGCTGTGTTCTGGGACTGTCTCAGCTCTGTGAATGTGTATTGGGACTCTCTCGGGCTCTGTGAATGTGTACTTGGTCTCTCTCGGGCTCTGGGACTGTGTACAGGTACTCTGTCGGGCTCTGTGACTGTGTACAGTGACTCTCTCGGGCTCTGCACCTGTGTACAGGGACTCACTTGGGTCTGTGAGTGTGTACAGGGACTCTCTGGGGCTCTGTGACTGTGTACTGGGACTCTCCCGGGCTCTGTGGCTGTGTACAGGGACTCTCTTGGGCTCTGTGACTGTGTACAGTGTCTCTCTCAGGCTCTGTGGCTGTGTACAGGTACTCTCTCGGGCTCTGTGACTGTGTACAGGGACTCTGTCATGCTATGTGACTGTGTACTGGGACTCTCTGGGGCTCTGTAACTGTGTACTGGGACTCTCTCAGGCTCTGTGACTGTGTACAGGGACTCACTCGGGCTTTGTGACTGTGTACTGGGACCCTCTCGGGCTCTGCGACTGAGTACAGGGACTGCGTCTCACTCTGTGGCTGTGTACAGGGAATCTGTCGAGCTTTGTGTCTGTGTACAGGGACTTTCTCAGGCTCCGTTGCTGTGTACTGGTACTCTGTCTGGGTCTGTGACTGTGTACTGGGACTCTGGCTCTGTGACGGAGTACAGGGACACTCTCGGGCTCTGTGACATGTACTGGGACTCTCTCGGGCTCTGTGACTGTGTACAGGAACTCTCTCGGGCTCTGTACCTGTGTACAGGGACTCACTTGGGCTCTATGAGTACAGTACAGGGACTCTCTGGGGCTCTGTGAATGTGTACTGGGACTCTCCCGGGCTCTGTGGCTGTGTACAGGGACTCTCTCGGGCTCTGTGACTGTGTACTGGGACTGTTTCGGGCTCTGTGACTGTGCACTGGGACTCTCTCGGGCTCTGTAACTGTGTACTGGGACCCTCTCGTTCTCTGTGACTGTGTACCGGGACTCTCTCGGGCTCTGTGGCTGTGTACAGGACTCTCTCGGGCTCTGTGACTGTGCACAGGGACTCTCTTGGGTTCTGTGGCTGTGTATAGGGGCTATCTTAGGCTCTGTGAATGAGCACAGGGACTCTTTTCGGGTTCTGTGACTGTGTACATGGACTCTCTCGGGCTCTGTGACTGTGTACAGCGTCTCTCTCAGGCTTTGTGACTGTGTACAGGGACTCTGTCATGCTATGTGACTGTGTACTGGCACTCTCTGGGGCTCTGTAACTGTGTACTGGGACTCTCCCGGGCTCTGTGACTGTGTACAGGGACTATCTCGGGCTCTGTGACTGTGTACAGGGACTCTCCCGGGCTCTGTGACTGTTTACAGGGAGTCTTTTGGGCTCTGTGACTGTGTACAGGGACTCTGTCTGGCTCTGTGACAGTGTACAGGGACTCTCTTGGGTTCTGTGGCTGTATATAGGGGCTATCTCAGGCTCTGTGAATGTGTACTGGGACTGTCTCGGGCTCTGTGACTGTGTACAGGGACCCTGTTGGGCTCTGTGACTGTGTACAGGGACTCTGTCTGGCTCTGTCGCTGTGTACAGGGACTCTCTCGGGCTCTGCGACTGTGTAGTGGGACTGTCTCGGGCTCTGTGACTGTGTACTGGGATTCTCTCGGGCTCTGTGACTGTGTAATGGGATTCTCTCAGGCTCTGTGTCTGTGTACTGGGACCCTGTCAGGCTTTGTGGCTGTGTACAGGGACCCTCTCGGGTCTGTGGCTGTGTACAGGAACTCGCTCTGGCTTCGGTCTCTGTGACTGTGTACAGGGACTCTCTCGGTCTCTGTGACTGTTTGCAGGGACTCTCTCGGGCTCTGTGACTGTGTACTGGGACTCTCTCAGGCTCTGTGACTGTGTACAGGAACTCTCTCGGGCTCTGTACCTGTCTACAGGGACTCACTTGGGCTCTGTGAGTGTGTACAGGGACTCTCTGGGGCTCTGTGACTGTGTACTGGGACTCTCCCGGGCTCTGTGGCTGTGTACAGGGACTCTCTGGGGCTCTGTGACTGTGTACTGGGACTCTCCCGGGCTCTGTGGCTGTGTACAGGGACTCTCCCGGGCTCTGTGGCTGTGTATAGGGACGCTCTCGGGCTCTGTGACTGTGTATAGGGTCTCTCTCGGACTCTGTGGCTGAGTACAGGGACTTGCTCTGGCTCTGTGGCTGTGTCCTGGGACTCTCTCGGGCTCTGTGACTGTGTACAGGGACTTTCTCAGTCTCTATGGCTGTGTACTGTGACTCTGTCTGCCTCTGTGACTGTGTACAGGGATTGTGTCTCACTCTGTGGCTGTGTACAGGGAATCTGTCGGGCTCTGTGTCTGTGTACAGGGACTCTCTCAGGCTCTGTTGCTGTGTACTGGTACTCTGTCTGGCTCTGTGACTGAGTACAGGGACACACTCGGGCTCTGTGACATGTACTGGGACTCTCTGGGGCTCTGTGACTGTGTACTGGGACTCTCCCGGGCTCTGTGGCTGTGTACAGGGATTCTCTCGGGCTCTGTGACTGTGTAGTGGGACTGTCTCGGGCTCTGTGACTGTGCACTGGGACTCTCTCAGGCTCTGTGACTGTGTACTGGGACCCTCTCGGTCTCTGTGACTGTGTACCGGGACTCACTGGTGCTCTGTGACTGTGTACTGGGACTCTCTCGGGCTCTGTGGCTGTGTACAGGGACTCCCTCGGGATCTGTTACTGTGTACAGGGACTCTCTCGGGCTCTGCGACTGTGTCCTGGGACTGTCTCGGGCTCTGTGACTGTGTACAGGGACTCTGTTGGGCTCTGTGACTGTGTACTGGGACTGTCTCGGGCTCTGTGACTGTGTACAGGGATTGTGTCTGAATCTGTGGCTGTGTACTGTGACTCTCTTGGGCTCTGTGACTGTGTACAGGGACTCACTCGGGCTTTGTGACTGTGTACTGGGACCCTCTCGGGCTCTGCGACTGAGTACAGGGACTGCGTCTGACTCTGTGGCTGTGTACAGGGAATCTCTCGGGCTCTGTGGCTGTGTTCTGGGACTGTCTCAGCTCTGTGAATGTGTATAGGGACTCTCTCGGGCTCTGTGAATGTGTACTTGGTCTCTCTCGGGCTCTGTGACTGTGTACAGGTACTCTGTCGGGCTCTGTGACTGTGTACTGTGACTCTCTCGGGCTCTGCACCTGTGTACAGGGACTCACTTGGGTCTGTCAGTGTGTACAGGGACTCTCTGGGGCTCTGTGACTGTGTACTGGGACTCTCCCGGGCTCTGTGGCTGTGTACAGGGACTCTCTTGGGCTCTGTGACTGTGTACAGCGTCTCTCTCAGGCTCTGTGGCTGTGTACAGGTACTCTCTCGGGCTCTGTGACTGCGTACAGGGACTCTGTCATGCTATGTGACTGTGTACTGGGACTCTCTGGGGCTCTGTAACTGTGTACTGGGACTCTCTCAGGCTCTGTGACTGTGTACAGGGACTTTCTCGGGCTCTGTGGCTGAGTACAGGGACTCGCTCTGGCTCTGTGGCTGTGTACTGGGACTCTCTCGGGCTCTGTGACTGTGTACAGGGACTTTCTCAGTCTCTATGGCTGTGTACTGGGACCTTGTCTAGCTCTGTGACTGTTTACAGGGAGTCTTTTGGGCTCTGTGACTGTGTACAGGGACTCTCTCGGGCTCTGTGACTGTGGACTGGGACTCTGTCTGGCTCTGTGACTGTGTACTGGAACTCTCTCGGGCTCTGTGGCTGTGTACAGGGACTCCCTCGGGCTCTGTTACTGTGTACAGGGACTCTCTCGGGCTCTGTGACTGTGTACAGGGACTCTGTTGGGCTCTGTGACTGTGTACAGGGACTCTGTCTGGCTCTGTCGCTGTGTACAGGGACTCTCTCGGGCTCTGCGACTGTGTACAGGGTCTGTCTTCGGCTCTGTGGCTGAGTACAGGGACTCGCTTTGGCTCTGTGGCTGTGTACTGTGACTCTCTCGGGCTCTGTGACTGTGTACAGGGACTTTCTCAGTCTCTATGGCTGTGTACTGGGACTCTGTCTGGCTCTGTGTCTGTGTACTGGGACCGTCTCGGGCTCTGTGACTGTGTACAGGGATTGTGTCTGAATCTGTGGCTGTGTACTGTGACTCTCTTGGGCTCTGTGACTGTGTACAGGGACTCACTCGGGCTTTGTGACTGTGTACTGGGACCCTCTCGGGCTCTGCGACTGAGTACAGGGACTGCGTCTGACTCTGTGGCTGTGTACAGGGAATCTGTCGGGCTTTGTGTCTGTCTACAGGGACTTTCTCAGGCTCTGTTGCTGTGTACTGGTACTCTGTCTGGGTCTGTGACTGTGTACTGGGACTCTGGCTCTGTGACGGAGTACAGGGACACTCTCGGGCTCTGTGACATGTACTGGGACTCTCTCGGGCTCTGTGACTGTGTACAGGAACTCTCTCGGGCTCTGTACCTGTGTACAGGGACTCACTTGGGCTCTATGAGTGTGTACAGGGACTCTCTGGGGCTCTGTGAATGTGTACTGGGACTCTCCCGGGCTCTGTGGCTGTGTACAGGGACTCTCTCGGGCTCTGTGACTGTGTACTGTGACTCTCTCGGGCTCTGCACCTGTGTACAGGGACTCACTTGGGTCTGTCAGTGTGTACAGGGACTCTCTGGGGCTCTGTGACTGTGTACTGGGACTCTCCCGGGCTCTGTGGCTGTGTACAGGGACTCTCTTGGGCTCTGTGACTGTGTACAGCGTCTCTCTCAGGCTCTGTGGCTGTGTACAGGTACTCTCTCGGGCTCTGTGACTGCGTACAGGGACTCTGTCATGCTATGTGACTGTGTACTGGGACTCTCTGGGGCTCTGTAACTGTGTACTGGGACTCTCTCAGGCTCTGTGACTGTGTACAGGGACTTTCTCGGGCTCTGTGGCTGAGTACAGGGACTCGCTCTGGCTCTGTGGCTGTGTACTGGGACTCTCTCGGGCTCTGTGACTGTGTACAGGGACTTTCTCAGTCTCTATGGCTGTGTACTGGGACCTTGTCTAGCTCTGTGACTGTTTACAGGGAGTCTTTTGGGCTCTGTGACTGTGTACAGGGACTCTCTCGGGCTCTGTGACTGTGGACTGGGACTCTGTCTGGCTCTGTGACTGTGTACTGGGACTCTCTCGGGCTCTGTGGCTGTGTACAGGGACTCCCTCGGGCTCTGTTACTGTGTACAGGGACTCTCTCGGGCTCTGTGACTGTGTACAGGGACTCTGTTGGGCTCTGTGACTGTGTACAGGGACTCTGTCTGGCTCTGTCGCTGTGTACAGGGACTCTCTCGGGCTCTGCGACTGTGTACAGTGTCTGTCTTCGGCTCTGTGGCTGAGTACAGGGACTCGCTTTGGCTCTGTGGCTGTGTACTGTGACTCTCTCGGGCTCTGTGACTGTGTACAGGGACTTTCTCAGTCTCTATGGCTGTGTACTGGGACTCTGTCTGGCTCTGTGTCTGTGTACTGGGACCGTCTCGGGCTCTGTGACTGTGTACAGGGATTGTGTCTGAATCTGTGGCTGTGTACTGTGACTCTCTTGGGCTCTGTGACTGTGTACAGGGACTCACTCGGGCTTTGTGACTGTGTACTGGGACCCTCTCGGGCTCTGCGACTGAGTACAGGGACTGCGTCTGACTCTGTGGCTGTGTACAGGGAATCTGTCGGGCTTTGTGTCTGTGTACAGGGACTTTCTCAGGCTCTGTTGCTGTGTACTGGTACTCTGGCTCTGTGACGGAGTACAGGGACACTCTCGGGCTCTGTGACATGTACTGGGACTCTCTCGGGCTCTGTGACTGTGTACAGGAACTCTCTCGGGCTCTGTACCTGTGTACAGGGACTCACTTGGGCTCTATGAGTGTGTACAGGGACTCTCTCGGGCTCTGTGACTGTGTACTGGGACTGTTTCGGGCTCTGTGACTGTGCACTGGGACTCTCTCGGGCTCTGTAACTGTGTACTGGGACCCTCTCGTTCTCTGTGACTGTGTACCCGGACTCTCTCGGGCTCTGTGGCTGTGTACAGGACTCTCTCGGGCTCTGTGACTGTGCACAGGGACTCTCTTGGGTTCTGTGGCTTTGTATAGGGGCTATCTTAGGCTCTGTGAATGTGCACAGGGACTCTTTTCGGGTTCTGTGACTGTGTACATGGACTCTCTCGGGCTCTGTGACTGTGTACAGCGTCTCTCTCAGGCTCTGTGGCTGTGTACAGGTACTCTCTCGGGCTCTGTGAATGTGTACAGGGACTCTCTCGGGCTTTGTGACTGTGTACAGGGACTCTGTCATGCTATGTGACTGTGTACTGGGACTCTCTGGGGCTCCGTAACTGTGTACTGGGACTCTCCCGGGCTCTGTGACTGTGTACAGGGACTCTCTCGGGCTCTGTGACTGTGTACAGGGACTGTCTCGGGCTCTGTGACTGTGTACAGGGACTTTCTCAGTCTCTATGGCTGTGTACTGGGGCCTTGTCTGGCTCTGTGACTGTTTACAGGGAGTCTTTTGGGCTCTGTGACTGTGTACAGTGACTCTCTCGGGCTCTGTGACTGTGTACAGGGACTCTGTCTAGCTCTGTGACTGTGTACAGGGACTCTCTTGGGTTCTGTGGCTATGTATAGGGGCTATCTCAGGCTCTATGAATGTGTACTGGGACGGTCTCGGGCTCTGTGACTGTGTACAGGGACCCTGTTGGGCTCTGTGACTGTGTACAGGGACTCTGTCTGGCTCTGTCGCTGTGTACAGGGACTCTCTCGGGCTCTGCGACTGTGTCGTGGGACTGTCTCGGGCTCTGTGACTGTGTACTGGGATTCTCTCGGGCTCTGTGACTGTGTACTGGGATTCTCTCAGGCTCTGTGACTGTGTACTGGGACCCTGTCGGGCTCTGTGGCTGTGTACAGGGAATCGCTCTGGCTTCGGTGTCTGTGACTGTGTACAGGGACTCTCTCGGTCTCTGTGACTGTTTGCAGGGACTCTCTCGGGCTCTGTGACTGTGTACTGGGACTCTCTCAGGCTCTGTGACTGTGTACAGGAACTCTCTCAGGCTCTGTACCTGTCTACAGGGACTCACTTGGGCTCTGTGAGTGTGTACAGGGACTCTCTGGGGCTCTGTGACTGTGTACTGGGACTCTCCCGGGCTCTGTAGCTGTGTACAGGGACTCTCTGGGGCTCTGTGACTGTGTACTGGGACTCTCCCGGGCTCTGTGGCTGTGTGCAGGGACTCTCTCGGGCTCTGTGACTGTGTACTGGGACTGTCTCGGGCTCTGTCACTGTGCACTGGGACTCTCTCAGGCTCTGTGACTGTGTACTACGACCTTCTTGGTCTCTGTGACTGTGTACAGGGACTCCCTCGGGCTCTGTGGCTGTGTACAGGGACTCACTCAGGCTCTGTTGCTGTGTACTGGGACTCTGTCTGGCTCTGCGGCTGTGTACTGGTGCTCTGTCTGGGTCTGTAACTGTGTACTGGGACTCTGTCTGGGTCTGTGACTGAGTACAGGGACACTCTCAGGGCCCATGACATGCACTGGGACTCTCTCGGGCTCTGTGACCGTGTAGAGGAACTCTCTTGGGCTCTGTGACTGTGTATAGGGACGCTCTCGGGCTCTGTGACTGTGTATAGGGTCTCTCTCGGACTCTGTGGCTGAGTACAGGGACTTGCTCTGGCTCTGTGGCTGTGTACTGGGACTCTCTCGGGCTCTGTGACTGTGTACAGGGACTTTCTCAGTCTCTATGGCTGTGTACTGGGACTCTGTCTGCCTCTGTGACTGTGTACAGGGATTGTGTCTCACTCTGTGGCTGTGTACAGGGAATCTGTCGGGCTCTGTGTCTGTGTACAGGGACTCTCTCAGGCTCTGTTGCTGTGTACTGGTACTCTGTCTGGCTCTGTGACTGAGTACAGGGACACACTCGGGCTCTGTGACATGTACTGGGACTCTCTGGGGCTCTGTGACTGTGTACTGGGACTCTCCCGGGCTCTGTGGCTGTGTACAGGGACTCTCTCGGGCTCTGTGACTGTGTAGTGGGACTGTCTCGGGCTCTGTGACTGTGCAGTGGGACTCTCTCAGGCTCTGTGACTGTGTACTGGGACCCTCTCGGTCTCTGTGACTGTGTACCGGGACTCACTGGGGCTCTGTGACTGTGTACTGGGACTCTCTCGGGCTCTGTGGCTGTGTACAGGGACTCCCTCGGGCTCTGTTACTGTGTACAGGGACTCTCTCGGGCTCTGCGACTGTGTCCTGGGACTGTCTCGGGCTCTGTGACTGTGTACAGGGACTCTGTCTGGCTCTGTCGCTGTGTACAGGGACTCTCTCGGGCTCTGCGACTGTGTACTGGGACTGTCTCGGGCTCTGTGACTGTGTACTGGGACCCTGTCGGGCTCTGTGGCTGTGTACAGGGTCTGTCTTCGGCTCTGTGGCTGAGTACAGGGACTCGCTTTGGCTCTGTGGCTGTGTACTGGGACTCTCTCGGGCTCTGTGACTGTGTACAGGGACTTTCTCAGTCTCGATGGCTGTGTACTGGGACTCTGTCTGGCTCTGTGTCTGTGTACTGGGACCGTCTCGGGCTCTGTGACTGTGTACAGGGATTGTGTCTGAATCTGTGGCTGTGTACTGTGACTCTCTTGGGCTCTGTGACTGTGTACAGGGACTCACTCGGGCTTTGTGACTGTGTACTGGGACCCTCTCGGGCTCTGCGACTGAGTACAGGGACTGCGTCTAACTCTGTGGCTGTGTACAGGGAATCTGTCGGGCCTTGTGTCTGTGTACAGGGACTTTCTCAGGCTCTGTTGCTGTGTACTGGTACTCTGTCTGGGTCTGTGACTGTGTACTGGGACTCTGGCTCTGTGACGGAGTACAGGGACACTCTCGGGCTCTGTGACATGTACTGGGACTCTCTCGGGCTCTGTGACTGTGTACAGGAACTCTCTCGGGCTCTGTACCTGTGTACAGGGACTCACTTGGGCTCTATGAGTGTGTACAGGGACTCTCTGGGGCTCTGTGAATGTGTACTGGGACTCTCCCGGGCTCTGTGGCTGTGTACAGGGACTCTCTCGGGCTCTGTGACTGTGTACTGTGACTCTCTCGGGCTCTGCACCTGTGTACAGGGACTCACTTGGGTCTGTCAGTGTGTACAGGGACTCTCTGGGGCTCTGTGACTGTGTACTGGGACTCTCCCGGGCTCTGTGGCTGTGTACAGGGACTCTCTTGGGCTCTGTGACTGTGTACAGCGTCTCTCTCAGGCTCTGTGGCTGTGTACAGGTAGTCTCTCGGGCTCTGTGACTGCGTACAGGGACTCTATCATGCTATGTGACTGTGTACTGGGACTCTCTGGGGCTCTGTAACTGTGTACTGGGACTCTCTCAGGCTCTGTGACTGTGTACAGGGACTTTCTCGGGCTCTGTGGCTGAGTACAGGGACTCGCTCTGGCTCTGTGGCTGTGTACTGGGACTCTCTCGGGCTCTGTGACTGTGTACAGGGACTTTCTCAGTCTCTATGGCTGTGTACTGGGACCTTGTCTAGCTCTGTGACTGTTTACAGGGAGTCTTTTGGGCTCTGTGACTGTGTACAGGGACTCTCTCGGGCTCTGTGACTGTGGACTGGGACTCTGTCTGGCTCTGTGACTGTGTACTGGGACTCTCTCGGGCTCTGTGGCTGTGTACAGGGAATCCATCGGGCTCTGTTACTGTGTACAGGTACTCTCTCGGGCTCTGTGACTGTGTACAGGGACTCTGTTGGGCTCTGTGACTGTGTACAGGGACTCTGTCTGGCTCTGTCGCTGTGTACAGGGACTCTCTCGGGCTCTGCGACTGTGTACAGGGTCTGTCTTCGGCTCTGTGGCTGAGTACAGGGACTCGCTTTGGCTCTGTGGCTGTGTACTGTGACTCTCTCGGGCTCTGTGACTGTGTACAGGGACTTTCTCAGTCTCTATGGCTGTGTACTGGGACTCTGTCTGGCTCTGTGTCTGTGTACTGGGACCGTCTCGGGCTCTGTGACTGTGTACAGGGACTCACTCGGGCTTTGTGACTGTGTACTGGGACCCTCTCGGGCTCTGCGACTGAGTACAGGGACTGCGTCTGACTCTGTGGCTGTGTACAGGGAATCTGTCGGGCTTTGTGTCTGTGTACAGGGACTTTCTCAGGCTCTGTTGCTGTGTACTGGTACTCTGTCTGGGTCTGTGACTGTGTACTGGGACTCTGGCTCTGTGACGGAGTACAGGGACACTCTCGGGCTCTGTGACATGTACTGGGACTCTCTCGGGCTCTGTGACTGTGTACAGGAACTCTCTCGGGCTCTGTACCTGTGTACAGGGACTCACTTGGGCTCTATGAGTGTGTACAGGGACTCTCTGGGGCTCTGTGAATGTGTACTGGGACTCTCCCGGGCTCTGTGGCTGTGTACAGGGACTCTCTCGGGCTCTGTGACTGTGTACTGGGACTGTTTCGGGCTCTGTGACTGTGCACTGGGACTCTCTCGGGCTCTGTAACTGTGTACTGGGACCCTCTCGTTCTCTGTGACTGTGTACCCGGACTCTCTCGGGCTCTGTGGCTGTGTACAGGACTCTCTCGGGCTCTGTGACTGTGCACAGGGACTCTCTTGGGTTCTGTGGCTTTGTATAGGGGCTATCTTAGGCTCTGTGAATGTGCACAGGGACTCTTTTCGGGTTCTGTGACTGTGTACATGGACTCTCTCGGGCTCTGTGACTGTGTACAGCGTCTCTCTCAGGCTCTGTGGCTGTGTACAGGTACTCTCTCGGGCTCTGTGAATGTGTACAGGGACTCTCTCGGGCTTTGTGACTGTGTACAGGGACTCTGTCATGCTATGTGACTGTGTACTGGGACTCTCTGGGGCTCTGTAACTGTGTACTGGGACTCTCCCGGGCTCTGTGACTGTGTACAGGGACTCTCTCGGGCTCTGTAACTGTGTACAGGGACTGTCTCGGGCTCTGTGACTGTGTACAGGGACTTTCTCAGTCTCTATGGCTGTGTACTGGGGCCTTGTCTGGCTCTGTGACTGTTTACAGGGAGTCTTTTGGGCTCTGTGACTGTGTACAGGGACTCTCTCGGGCTCTGTGACTGTGTACAGGGACTCTGTCTAGCTCTGTGACTGTGTACAGGGACTCTCTTGGGTTCTGTGGCTTTGTATAGGGGCTATCTCAGGCTCTATGAATGTGTACTGGGACGGTCTCGGGCTCTGTGACTGTGTACAGGGACCCTGTTGGGCTCTGTGACTGTGTACAGGGACTCTGTCTGGCTCTGTCGCTGTGTACAGGGACTCTCTCGGGCTCTGCGACTGTGTAGTGGGACTGTCTCGGGCTCTGTGACTGTGTACTGGGATTCTCTCGGGCTCTGTGACTGTGTAGTGGGATTCTCTCAGGCTCTGTGACTGTGTACTGGGACCCTGTCGGGCTCTGTGGCTGTGTACAGGGACTCGCTCTGGCTTCGGTGTCTGTGACTGTGTACAGGGACTCTCTCGGTCTCTGTGACTGTTTGCAGGGACTCTCTCGGGCTCTGTGACTGTTTACTGGGACTCTCTCAGGCTCTGTGACTGTGTGCTGGGACCCTCTCGGGCTTTGTGGCTGTGTACAGGGACCCTCTCGGGTCTGTGGCTGTGTACAGGGACTCGCTCTGGCTTCGGTCTCTGTGACTGTGTACAGGGACTCTCTCGGTCTCTGTGACTGTTTGCAGGGACTCTCTCGGGCTCTGTGACTGTGTACTGGGACTCTCTCAGGCTCTGTGACTGTGTACAGGAACTCTCTCAGGCTCTGTACCTGTCTACAGGGACTCACTTGGGCTCTGTGAGTGTGTACAGGGACTCTCTGGGACTCTGTGACTGTGTACTGGGACTCTCCCGGGCTCTGTGGCTGTGTACAGGGACTCTCTGGGGCTCTGTGACTGTGTACTGGGACTCTCCCGGGCTCTGTGGCTGTGTGCAGGGACTCTCTCGGGCTCTGTGACTGTGTACTGGGACTGTCTCGGGCTCTGTCACTGTGCACTGGGACTCTCTCAGGCTCTGTGACTGTGTACTACGACCTTCTTGGTCTCTGTGACTGTGTACAGGGACTCCCTCGGGCTCTGTGGCTGTGTACAGGGACTCACTCAGGCTCTGTTGCTGTGTACTGGGACTCTGTCTGGCTCTGCGGCTGTGTACTGGTGCTCTGTCTGGGTCTGTAACTGTGTACTGGGACTCTGTCTGGGTCTGTGACTGAGTACAGGGACACTCTCAGGCTCTATGACATGCACTGGGACTCTCTCGGGCTCTGTGACCGTGTACAGGAACTCTCTTGGGCTCTGTGACTGTGTATAGGGACGCTCTCGGGCTCTGTGACTGTGTATAGGGTCTCTCTCGGACTCTGTGGCTGAGTACAGGGACTTGCTCTGGCTCTGTGGCTGTGTACTGGGACTCTCTCGGGCTCTGTGACTGTGTACAGGGACTTTCTCAGTCTCTATGGCTGTGTACTGGGACTCTGTCTGCCTCTGTGACTGTGTACAGGGATTGTGTCTCACTCTGTGGCTGTGTACAGGGAATCTGTCGGGCTCTGTGTCTGTGTACAGGGACTCTCTCAGGCTCTGTTGCTGTGTACTGGTACTCTGTCTGGCTCTGTGACTGAGTACAGGGACACACTCGGGCTCTGTGACATGTACTGGGACTCTCTGGGGCTCTGTGACTGTGTACTGGGACTCTCCCGGGCTCTGTGGCTGTGTACAGGGACTCTCTCGGGCTCTGTGACTGTGTAGTGGGACTGTCTCGGGCTCTGTGACTGTGCAGTGGGACTCTCTCAGGCTCTGTGACTGTGTACTGGGACCCTCTCGGTCTCTGTGACTGTGTACCGGGACTCACTGGGGCTCTGTGACTGTGTACTGGGACTCTCTCGGGCTCTGTGGCTGTGTACAGGGACTCCCTCGGGCTCTGTTACTGTGTACAGGGACTCTCTCGGGCTCTGCGACTGTGTCCTGGGACTGTCTCGGGCTCTGTGACTGTGTACAGGGACTCTGTCTGGCTCTGTCGCTGTGTACAGGGACTCTCTCGGGCTCTGCGACTGTGTACTGGGACTGTCTCGGGCTCTGTGACTGTGTACTGGGACCCTGTCGGGCTCTGTGGCTGTGTACAGGGTCTGTCTTCGGCTCTGTGGCTGAGTACAGGGACTCGCTTTGGCTCTGTGGCTGTGTACTGGGACTCTCTCGGGCTCTGTGACTGTGTACAGGGACTTTCTCAGTCTCGATGGCTGTGTACTGGGACTCTGTCTGGCTCTGTGTCTGTGTACTGGGACCGTCTCGGGCTCTGTGACTGTGTACAGGGATTGTGTCTGAATCTGTGGCTGTGTACTGTGACTGTCTTGGGCTCTGTGACTGTGTACAGGGACTCACTCGGGCTTTGTGACTGTGTACTGGGACCCTCTCGGGCTCTGCGACTGAGTACAGGGACTGCGTCTAACTCTGTGGCTGTGTACAGGGAATCTGTCGGGCCTTGTGTCTGTGTACAGGGACTTTCTCAGGCTCTATGGCTGTGTACTGGGACTCTGTCTGGCTCTGTGTCTGTGTACTGGGACCGTCTCGGGCTCTGTGACTGTGTACAGGGATTGTGTCTGAATCTGTGGC
The DNA here is from genome assembly GCF_030028105.1 of Mobula birostris. NCBI lineage: Eukaryota > Metazoa > Chordata > Chondrichthyes > Myliobatiformes > Myliobatidae > Mobula > Mobula birostris. The sequence goes on from NC_092392.1 coordinate 63,958,184, forward strand.
TGTGTACTGTGACTCTCTTGGGCTCTGTGACTGTGTACAGGGACTCACTCGGGCTTTGTGACTGTGTACTGGGACCCTCTCGGGCTCTGCGACTGAGTACAGGGACTGCGTCTGACTCTGTGGCTGTGTACAGGGAATCTGTCGGGCTTTGTGTCTGTGTACAGGGACTTTCTCAGGCTCTGTTGCTGTGTACTGGTACTCTGTCTGGGTCTGTGACTGTGTACTGGGACTCTGGCTCTGTGACGGAGTACAGGGACACTCTCGGGCTCTGTGACATGTACTGGGACTCTCTCGGGCTCTGTGACTGTGTACAGGAACTCTCTCGGGCTCTGTACCTGTGTACAGGGACTCACTTGGGCTCTATGAGTGTGTACAGGGACTCTCTGGGGCTCTGTGAATGTGTACTGGGACTCTCCCGGGCTCTGTGGCTGTGTACAGGGACTCTCTCGGGCTCTGTGACTGTGTACTGGGACTGTTTCGGGCTCTGTGACTGTGCACTGGGACTCTCTCGGGCTCTGTAACTGTGTACTGGGACCCTCTCGTTCTCTGTGACTGTGTACCCGGACTCTCTCGGGCTCTGTGGCTGTGTACAGGACTCTCTCGGGCTCTGTGACTGTGCACAGGGACTCTCTTGGGTTCTGTGGCTTTGTATAGGGGCTATCTTAGGCTCTGTGAATGTGCACAGGGACTCTTTTCGGGTTCTGTGACTGTGTACATGGACTCTCTCGGGCTCTGTGACTGTGTACAGCGTCTCTCTCAGGCTCTGTGGCTGTGTACAGGTACTCTCTCGGGCTCTGTGAATGTGTACAGGGAGTCTCTCGGGCTTTGTGACTGTGTACAGGGACTCTGTCATGCTATTTGACTGTGTACTGGGACTCTCTGGGGCTCTGTAACTGTGTACTGGGACTCTCCCGGGCTCTGTGACTGTGTACAGGGACTCTCTCGGGCTCTGTGACTGTGTACAGGGACTGTCTCGGGCTCTGTGACTGTGTACAGGGACTTTCTCAGTCTCTATGGCTGTGTACTGGGGCCTTGTCTGGCTCTGTGACTGTTTACAGGGAGTCTTTTGGGCTCTGTGACTGTGTACAGGGACTCTCTCGGGCTCTGTGACTGTGTACAGGGACTCTGTCTAGCTCTGTGACTGTGTACAGGGACTCTCTTGGGTTCTGTGGCTATGTATAGGGGCTATCTCAGGCTCTGTGAATGTGTACTGGGACGGTCTCGGGCTCTGTGACTGTGTACAGGGACCCTGTTGGGCTCTGTGACTGTGTACAGGGATTCTGTCTGGCTCTGTCGCTGTGTACAGGGACTCTCTCGGGCTCTGCGACTGTGTAGTGGGACTGTCTCGGGCTCTGTGACTGTGTACTGGGATTCTCTCGGGCTCTGTGACTGTGTAGTGGGATTCTCTCAGGCTCTGTGACTGTGTACTGGGACCCTGTCGGGCTCTGTGGCTGTGTACAGGGACTCGCTCTGGCTTCGGTGTCTGTGACTGTGTACAGGGACTCTCTCGGTCTCTGTGACTGTTTGCAGGGACTCTCTCGGGCTCTGTGACTGTTTACTGGGACTCTCTCAGGCTCTGTGACTGTGTGCTGGGACCCTCTCGGGCTTTGTGGCTGTGTACAGGGACCCTCTCGGGTCTGTGGCTGTGTACAGGGACTCGCTCTGGCTTCGGTCTCTGTGACTGTGTACAGGGACTCTCTCGGTCTCTGTGACTGTTTGCAGGGACTCTCTCGGGCTCTGTGACTGTGTACTGGGATTCTCTCAGGCTCTGTGACTGTGTACAGGAACTCTCTCAGGCTCTGTACCTGTCTACAGGGACTCACTTGGGCTCTGTGAGTGTGTACAGGGACTCTCTGGGGCTCTGTGACTGTGTACTGGGACTCTCCCGGGCTCTGTGGCTGTGTACAGGGACTCTCTGGGGCTCTGTGACTGTGTACTGGGACTCTCCCGGGCTCTGTGGCTGTGTGCAGGGACTCTCTCGGGCTCTGTGACTGTGTACTGGGACTGTCTCGGGCTCTGTCACTGTGCACTGGGACTCTCTCAGGCTCTGTGACTGTGTACTACGACCTTCTTGGTCTCTGTGACTGTGTACAGGGACTCCCTCGGGCTCTGTGGCTGTGTACAGGGACTCACTCAGGCTCTGTTGCTGTGTACTGGGACTCTGTCTGGCTCTGCGGCTGTGTACTGGTGCTCTGTCTGGGTCTGTAACTGTGTACTGGGACTCTGTCTGGGTCTGTGACTGAGTACAGGGACACTCTCAGGCTCTATGACATGCACTGGGACTCTCTCGGGCTCTGTGACCGTGTACAGGAACTCTCTTGGGCTCTGTGACTGTGTATAGGGACGCTCTCTGGCTCTGTGGCTGTGTACTGGGACTCTCTCGGGCTCTGTGACTGTGTACAGGGACTTTCTCAGTCTCTATGGCTGTGTACTGGGACTCTGTCTGCCTCTGTGACTGTGTACAGGGATTGTGTCTCACTCTGTGGCTGTGTACAGGGAATCTGTCGGGCTCTGTGTCTGTGTACAGGGACTCTCTCAGGCTCTGTTGCTGTGTACTGGTACTCTGTCTGGCTCTGTGACTGAGTACAGGGACACACTCGGGCTCTGTGACATGTACTGGGACTCTCTGGGGCTCTGTGACTGTGTACTGGGACTCTCCCGGGCTCTGTGGCTGTGTACAGGGACTCTCTCGGGCTCTGTGACTGTGTAGTGGGACTGTCTCGGGCTCTGTGACTGTGCAGTGGGACTCTCTCAGGCTCTGTGACTGTGTACTGGGACCCTCTCGGTCTCTGTGACTGTGTACCGGGACTCACTGGGGCTCTGTGACTGTGTACTGGGACTCTCTCGGGCTCTGTGGCTGTGTACAGGGACTCCCTCGGGCTCTGTTACTGTGTACAGGGACTCTCTCGGGCTCTGCGACTGTGTCCTGGGACTGTCTCGGGCTCTGTGACTGTGTACAGGGACTCTGTCTGGCTCTGTCGCTGTGTACAGGGACTCTCTCGGGCTCTGCGACTGTGTACTGGGACTGTCTCGGGCTCTGTGACTGTGTACTGGGACCCTGTCGGGCTCTGTGGCTGTGTACAGGGTCTGTCTTCGGCTCTGTGGCTGAGTACAGGGACTCGCTTTGGCTCTGTGGCTGTGTACTGGGACTCTCTCGGGCTCTGTGACTGTGTACAGGAACTTTCTCAGTCTCTATGGCTGTGTACTGGGACTCTGTCTGGCTCTGTGTCTGTGTACTGGGACCGTCTCGGGCTCTGTGACTGTGTACAGGGATTGTGTCTGAATCTGTGGCTGTGTACTGTGACTCTCTTGGGCTCTGTGACTGTGTACAGGGACTCACTCGGGCTTTGTGACTGTGTACTGGGACCCTCTCGGGCTCTGCGACTGAGTACAGGGACTGCGTCTAACTCTGTGGCTTTGTACAGGGAATCTGTCGGGCCTTGTGTCTGTGTACAGGGACTTTCTCAGGCTCTGTTGCTATGTACTGGTACTCTGTCTGGGTCTGTGACTGTGTACTGGGACTCTGGCTCTGTGACGGAGTACAGGGACACTCTCGGGCTCTGTGACATGTACTGGGACTCTCTCGGGCTCTGTGACTGTGTACAGGAACTCTCTCGGGCTCTGTACCTGTGTACAGGGACTCACTTGGGCTCTGTGAGTGTGTACAGGGACTCTCTGGGGCTCTGTGAATGTGTACTGGGACTGTTTCGGGCTCTGTGACTGTGCACTGGGACTCTCTCGGGCTCTGTAACTGTGTACTGGGACCCTCTCGTTCTCTGTGACTGTGTACCGGGACTCTCTCGGGCTCTGTGGCTGTGTACAGGACTCTCTCGGGCTCTGTGACTGTGCACAGGGACTCTCTTGGGTTCTGTGGCTGTGTACAGGGGCTATCTTAGGCTCTGTGAATGTGCACAGGGACTCTTTTCGGGTTCTGTGACTGTGTACATGGACTCTCTCGGGCTCTGTGACTGTGTACAGCGTCTCTCTCAGGCTCTGTGGCTGTGTACAGGTACTCTCTCGGGCTCTGTGAATGTGTACAGGGACTCTCTCGGGCTTTGTGACTGTGTACAGGGACTCTGTCATGCTATGTGATTGTGTACTGGGACTCTCTGGGGCTCTGTAACTGTGTACTGGGACTCTCCCGGGCTCTGTGACTGTGTACAGGGACTCTCTCGGGCTCTGTGACTGTGTACAGGGACTTTCTCGGGCTCTGTGGCTGAGTACAGGGACTCGCTCTGGCTCTGTGGCTGTGTACTGGGACTGTCTCGGTCTCTGTGACTGTGTACAGGGACTTTCTCAGTCTCTATGGCTGTGTACTGGGGCCTTGTCTGGCTCTGTGACTGTTTACAGGGAGTCTTTTGGGCTCTGTGACTGTGTACAGGGACTCTCTCGGGCTCTGTGTCTGTGTACTGGGATTCTCTCAGGCTCTGTGTCTGTGTACTGGGACCCTGTCGGGCTCTGTGGCTGTGTACAGGGACTCGCTCTGGCTTCGGTCTCTGTGACTGTGTACAGGGACTCTCTCGGTCTCTGTGACTGTTTGCAGGGACTCTCTCGGGCTCTGTGACTGTTTACTGGGACTCTCTCAGGCTCTGTGACTGTGTGCTGGGACCTTCTCGGGCTTTGTGGCTGTGTACAGGGACCCTCTCGGGTCTGTGGCTGTGTACAGGGACTCGCTCTGGCTTCGGTCTCTGTGACTGTGTACAGGGACTCTCTCGGTCTCTGTGACTGTTTGCAGGGACTCTCTCGGGCTCTGTGACTGTGTACTGGGACTCTCTCAGGCTCTGTGACTGTGTACAGGAACTCTCTCGGGCTCTGTACCTGTCTACAGGGACTCACTTGGGCTCTGTGAGTGTGTACAGGGACTCTCTGGGGCTCTGTGACTGTGTACTGGGACTCTCCCGGGCTCTGTGGCTGTGTACAGGGACTCTCTGGGGCTCTGTGACTGTGTACTGGGACTCTCCCGGGCTCTGTGGCTGTGTACAGGGACTCTCTCGGGCTCTGTGACTGTGTAGTGGGACTGTCTCGGGCTCTGTGACTGTGCAGTGGGACTCTCTCAGGCTCTGTGACTGTGTACTGGGACCCTCTCGGTCTCTGTGACTGTGTACCGGGACTCACTGGGGCTCTGTTACTGTGTACTGGGACTCTCTCGGGCTCTGTGGCTGTGTACAGGGACTCCCTCGGGCTCTGTTACTGTGTACAGGGACTCTCTCGGGCTCTGCGACTGTGTCCTGGGACTGTCTCGGGCTCTGTGACTGTGTACAGGGACTCTGTTGGGTTCTGTGACTGTGTACAGGGACTCTGTCTGGCTCTGTCGCTGTGTACAGGGACTCTCTCGGGCTCTTTGACTGTGTACAGGGACTCACTCGGGCTTTGTGACTGTGTACTGGGACCCTCTCGGGCTCTGCGACTGAGTACAGGGACTGCGTCTGACTCTGTGGCTGTGTACAGGGAATCTGTCGGGCCTTGTGTCTGTGTAGAGGGACTTTCTCAGGCTCTGTTGCTGTGCACTGGTACTCTGTCTGGGTCTGTGACTGTGTACTGGGACTCTGGCTCTGTGACGGAGTCCAGGGACACTCTCGGGCTCTGTGACATGTACTGGGACTCTCTCGGGCTCTGTGACTGTGTACAGGAACTCTCTCGGGCTCTGTACCTGTGTACAGGGACTCACTTGGGCTCTGTGAGTGTGTACAGGGACTCTCTGGGGCTCTGTGAATGTGTACTGGGACTGTTTCGGGCTCTGTGACTGTGTACTGGGACTCTCTCGGGCTCTGTAACTGTGTACTGGGACCCTCTCGTTCTCTGTGACTGTGTACCGGGACTCTCTCGGGCTCTGTGGCTGTGTACAGGACTCTCTCAGGCTCTGTGACTGTGCACAGGGACTCTCTTGGGTTCTGTGGCTGTGTATAGGGGCTATCTTAGGCTCTGTGAATGTGCACAGGGACTCTTTTCGGGTTCTGTGACTGTGTACAGGGACTCTCTTGGGCTCTGTGTCTGTGTACTGGGATTCTCTCAGGCTCTGTGTCTGTGTACTGGGACCCTGTCGGGCTCTGTGGCTGTGTACAGGGACTCGCTCTGGCTTCGGTCTCTGTGACTGTGTACAGGGACTTTCTCGGTCTCTGTGACTGTTTGCAGGGACTCTCTCGGGCTCTGTGACTGTTTACTGGGACTCTCTCAGGCTCTGTGACTGTGTGCTGGGACCCTCTCGGGCTTTGTGGCTGTGTACAGGGACCCTCTCGGGTCTGTGGCTGTGTACAGGGACTCGCTCTGGCTTCGGTCTCTGTGACTGTGTACAGGGACTCTCTCGGTCTCTGTGACTGTTTGCAGGGACTCTCTCGGGCTCTGTGACTGTGTACTGGGACTCTCTCAGGCTCTGTGACTGTGTACAGGAACTCTCTCGGGCTCTGTACCTGTCTACAGGGACTCACTTGGGCTCTGTGAGTGTGTACAGGGACTCTCTGGGGCTCTGTGACTGTGTACTGGGACTCTCCCGGGCTCTGTGGCTGTGTACAGGGACTCTGTCGGGCTCTGTGACTGTGTACTGGGACTGTCTCGGGCTATGTGACTGTGCACTGGGACTCTCTCAGGCTCTGTGACTGTGTACTACGACCTTCTTGGTCTCTGTGACTGTGTACAGGGACTCCCTCGGGCTCTGTGGCTGTGCACAGGGACTCACTCAGGCTCTGTTGCTGTGCACTGGGACTCTGTCTGGCTCTGCGGCTGTGTACTGGTGCTCTGTCTGGGTCTGTAACTGTGTACTGGGACTCTGTCTGGGTCTGTGACTGAGTACAGTGACACTCTCAGGCTCTGTGACATGCACTGGGATTCTCTCGGGCTCTGTGACCGTGTACAGGAACTCTCTTGGGCTCTGTGACTGTGTATAGGGACGCTCTCGGGCTCTGTGACTGTGTATAGGGTCTCTCTCGGACTCTGTGGCTGAGTACAGGGACTTGCTCTGGCTCTGTGGCTGTGTACTGGGACTCTCTCGGGCTCTGTGACTGTGTACAGGGACTTTCTCAGTCTCTATGGCTGTGAACTGGGACTCTGTCTGTCTCTGTGACTGTGTACAGGGATTGTGTCTCACTCTGTGGCTGTGTACAGGGAATCTGTCTGGCTCTGTGACTGAGTACAGGGACACACTCGGGCTCTGTGACATGTACTGGGACTCTCTCGGGCTCTGTGACTGTGTACAGGAACTCTCTCGGGCTCTGCACCTGTGTACAGGGACTCACTTGTGTCTGTGAGTGTGTACAGGGACTCTCTGGGGCTCTGTGACTGTGTACTGGGACTCTCCCGGGCTCTGTGGCTGTGTACAGGGACTCTCTCGGGCTCTGTGACTGTGTAGTGGGACTGTCTCGGGCTCTGTGACTGTGCAGTGGGACTCTCTCAGGCTCTGTGACTGTGTACTGGGACCCTCTCGGTCTCTGTGACTGTGTACCGGGACTCACTGGGGCTCTGTTACTGTGTACTGGGACTCTCTCGGGCTCTGTGGCTGTGTACAGGGACTCCCTCGGGCTCTGTTACTGTGTACAGGGACTCTCTCGGGCTCTGCGACTGTGTCCTGGGACTGTCTCGGGCTCTGTGACTGTGTACAGGGACTCTGTCTGGCTCTGTGACTGTGTACTGGGACCCTGTCGGGCTCTGTGGCTGTGTACAGGGTCTGTCTTCGGCTCTGTGGCTGAGTACAGGGACTCGCTTTGGCTCTGTGGCTGTGTACTGGGACTCTCTCGGGCTCTGTGACTGTGTACAGGGACTTTCTCAGTCTCTATGGCTGTGTACTGGGACTCTGTCTGGCTCTGTGTCTGTGTACTGGGACCGTCTCGGGCTCTGTGACTGTGTACAGGGATTGTGTCTGAATCTGTGGCTGTGTACTGTGACTCTCTTGGGCTCTGTGACTGTGTACAGGGACTCACTCGGGCTTTGTGACTGTGTACTGGGACCCTCTCGGGCTCTGCGACTGAGTACAGGGACTGCGTCTAACTCTGTGGCTGTGTACAGGGAATCTGTCGGGCTTTGTGTCTTTGTACAGGGAATCTGTCGGGCTTTGTGTCTGTGTACAGGGACTTTCTCAGGCTCTGTTGCTGTGTACTGGTACTCTGTCTGGGTCTGTGACTGTGTACTGGGACTCTGGCTCTGTGACGGAGTACAGGGACACGCTCGGGCTCTGTGACATGTACTGGGACTCTCTCGGGCTCTGTGACTGTGTACAGGAACTCTCTCGGGCTCTTTACCTGTGTACCGGGACCCTCTCGTTCTCTGTGACTGTGTACCGGGACTCTCTCGGGCTATGTGGCTGTGTACAGGACTCTCTCGGGCTCTGTGACTGTGCACAGGTACTCTCTTGGGTTCTGTGGCTGTGTATAGGGGCTATCTTAGGCTCTGTAATTGTGCACAGGGACTCTTTTCGGGTTCTGTGACTGTGTACATGGACTCTCTCGGGCTCTGTGACTGTGTACAGCGTCTCTCTCAGGCTCTGTGGCTGTGTAGAGGTACTCTCTCGGGCTCTGTGAATGTGTACAGGGACTCTCTCGGGCTTTGTGACTGTGTACAGGGACTCTGTCATGCTATGTGATTGTGTACTGGGACTCTCTGGGGCTCTGTAACTGTGTACTGGGACTCTCCCGGGCTCTGTGACTGTGTACAGGGACTCTCTCGGGCTCTGTGACTGTGTACAGGGACTTTCTCGGGCTCTGTGGCTGAGTACAGGGACTCGCTCTGGCTCTGTGGCTGTGTACTGGGACTGTCTCGGGCTCTGTGACTGTGTACAGGGACTTTCTCAGTCTCTATGGCTGTGTACTGGGGCCTTGTCTGGCTCTGTGACTGTTTACAGGGAGTCTTTTGGGCTCTGTGACTGTGTACAGGGACTCCCTCGGGCTCTGTGACTGTGTACTGGGATTCTCTCAGGCTCTGTGTCTGTGTACTGGGACCCTGTCGGGCTCTGTGGCTGTGTACAGGGACTCGCTCTGGCTTCGGTCTCTGTGACTGTTTGCAGGGACTCTCTCGGGCTCTGTGACTGTGTACTGGGACTCTCTCAGGCTCTGTGACTGTGTGCTGGGACCCTGTCGGGCTCTGTGGCTGTGTACAGGGACTCGCTCTGGCTTCGGTCTCTGTGACTGTGTACAGGGACTCTCTCGGTCTCTGTGACTGTTTGCAGGGACTCTCTCGGGCTCTGTGACTGTGTACTGGGACTCTCTCAGGCTCTGTGACTGTGTGCTGGGACCCTGTCGGGCTTTGTGGCTGTGTACAGGGACCCTCTCGGGTCTGTGGCTGTGTACAGGGACTCGCTCTGGCTTCGGTCTCTGTGACTGTGTACAGGGACTCTCTCGGTCTCTGTGACTGTTTGCAGGGACTCTCTCGGGCTCTGTGACTGTGTACTGGGACTCTCTCAGGCTCTGTGACTGTGTACAGGAACTCTCTCGGGCTCTGTACCTGTCTACAGGGACTCACTTGGGCTCTGTGAGTGTGTACAGGGACTCTCTGGGGCTCTGTGACTGTGTACTGGGATTCACCCGGGCTCTGTGACTGTGTACTACGACCTTCTTGGTCTCTGTGACTGTGTACAGGGACTCCCTCGGGCTCTGTGGCTGTGTACAGGGACTCACTCAGGCTCTGTTGCTGTGTACTGGGACTCTGTCTGGCTCTGCGGCTGTGTACTGGTGCTCTGTCTGGGTCTGTAACTGTGTACTGGGACTCTGTCTGGGTCTGTGACTGAGTACAGGGACACTCTCAGGCTCTGTGACATGCACTGGGACTCTCACGGGCTCTGTGACCGTGTACAGGAACTCTCTTGGGCTCTGTGACTGTGTATAGGGACGCTCTCGGGCTCTGTGACTGTGTATAGGGTCTCTCTCGGACTCTGTGGCTGAGTACAGGGACTTGCTCTGGCTCTGTGGCTGTGTACTGGGACTCTGTCTGCCTCTGTGACTGTGTACAGGGATTGTGTCTCACTCTGTGGCTGTGTACAGGGAATCTGTCGGGCTCTGTGTCTGTGTACAGGGACTCTCTCAGGCTCTGTTGCTGTGTACTGGTACTCTGTCTGGCTCTGTGACTGAGTACAGGGACACACTCGGGCTCTGTGACATGTACTGGGACTCTCTCGGGCTCTGTGACTGTGTACAGGAACTCTCTCGGGCTCTGCACCTGTGTACAGGGACTCACTTGGGTCTGTGAGTGTGTACAGGGACTCTCTGGGGCTCTGTGACTGTGTACTGGGACTCTCCCGGGCTCTGTGGCTGTGTACAGGGACTCTCTCGGGCTCTGTGACTGTGTAGTGGGACTGTCTCGGGCTCTGTGACTGTGCAGTGGGACTCTCTCAGGCTCTGTGACTGTGTACTGGGACCCTCTCGGTCTCTGTGACTGTGTACCGGGACTCACTGGGGCTCTGTTACTGTGTACTGGGACTCTCTCGGGCTCTGTGGCTGTGTACAGGGACTCCCTCGGGCTCTGTTACTGTGTACAGGGACTCTCTCGGGCTCTGCGACTGTGTCCTGGGACTGTCTCGGGCTCTGTGACTGTGTACAGGGACTCTGTTGGGCTCTGTGACTGTGTACAGGGACTCTGTCTGGCTCTGTCGCTGTGTACAGGGACTCTCTCGGGCTCTGCGACTGTGTACTGGGACTGTCTCGGGCTCGGTGACTGTGTACTGGGACTCTCTCAGGCTCTGTGACTGTGTACTGGGACCCTGTCGGGCTCTGTGGCTGTGTACAGGGTCTGTCTTCGGCTCTGTGGCTGAGTACAGGGACTCGCTTTGGCTCTGTGGCTGTGTACTGGGACTCTCTCGGGCTCTGTGACTGTGTACAGGGACTTTCTCAGTCTCTATGGCTGTGTACTGGGACTCTGTCTGGCTCTGTGTCTGTGTACTGGGACCCTCTCGGGCTCTGCGACTGAGTACAGGGACTGCGTCTAACTCTGTGGCTGTGTACAGGGAATCTGTCGGGCTTTGTGTCTTTGTACAGGGAATCTGTCGGGCTTTGTGTCTGTGTACAGGGACTTTCTCAGGCTCTGTTGCTGTGTACTGGTACTCTGTCTGGGTCTGTGACTGTGTACTGGGACTCTGGCTCTGTGACGGAGTACAGGGACACGCTCGGGCTCTGTGACATGTACTGGGACTCTCTCGGGCTCTGTGACTGTGTACAGGATCTCTCTCGGGCTCTGTACCTGTGTACTGGGACCCTCTCGTTCTCTGTGACTGTGTACTGGGACTCTCTTGGGCTCTGTGGCTGTGTACAGGACTCTCTCGGGCTCTGTGACTGTGCACAGGGACTCTCTTGGGTTCTGTGGCTGTGTATAGGGGCTATCTTAGGCTCTGTGAATGTGCACAGGGACGCTTTTCGGGTTCTGTGACTGTGTACATGGACTCTCTCGGGCTCTGTGACTGTGTACAGCGTCTCTCTCAGGCTCTGTGGCTGTGTACAGGTACTCGCTCGGGCTCTGTGAATGTGTACAGGGACTCTCTCGGGCTTTGTGACTGTGTACAGGGACTCTGTCATGCTATGTGATTGTGTACTGGGACTCTCTGGGGCTCTGTAACTGTGTACTGGGACTCTCCCGGGCTCTGTGACTGTGTACAGGGACTCTCTCGGGCTCTGTGACTGTGTACAGGGACTTTCTCGGGCTCTGTGGCTGAGTACAGGGACTCGCTCTGGCTCTGTGGCTGTGTACTGGGACTGTCTCGGGCTCTGTGACTGTGTACAGGGACTTTCTCAGTCTCTATGGCTGTGTACTGGGGCCTTGTCTGGCTCTGTGACTGTTTACAGGGAGTCTTTTGGGCTCTGTGACTGTGTACAGGGACTCTCTGGGGCTCTGTGACTGTGTACTGGGATTCTCTCAGGCTCTGTGTCTGTGTACTGGGACCCTGTCGGGCTCTGTGGCTGTGTACAGGGACTCGCTCTGGCTTCGGTCTCTGTGACTGTGTACAGGGACTCTCTCGGTCTCTCTGACTGTTTGCAGGGACTCTCTCGGGCTCTGTGACTGTGTACTGGGACTCTCTCAGGCTCTGTGACTGTGTGCTGGGACCCTCTCGGGCTTTGTGGCTGTGTACAGGGACCCTCTCGGGTCTGTGGCTGTGTACAGGGACTCGCTCTGGCTTCGGTCTCTGTGACTGTGTACAGGGACTCTCTCGGTCTCTGTGACTGTTTGCAGGGACTCTCTCGGGCTCTGTGACTGTGTACTGGGACTCTCTCAGGCTCTGTGACTGTGTACAGGAACTCTCTCGGGCTCTGTACCTGTCTACAGGGACTCACTTGGGCTCTGTGAGTGTGTACAGGGACTCTCTGGGGCTCTGTGACTGTGTACTGGGATTCTCCCGGGCTCTGTGGCTGTGTACAGGGACTCTCTGGGGCTCTGTGACTGTGTACTGGGACTCTCCCGTGCTCTGTGGCTGTGTACTGGGACTGTCTCGGGCTCTGTGACTGTGTACTGGGACCCTCTCGGTCTCTGTGACTGTGTACCGGGACTCACTGGGGCTCTGTTACTGTGTACTGGGACTCTCTCGGGCTCTGTGGCTGTGTACAGGGACTCCCTCGGGCTCTGTTACTGTGTACAGGGACTCTCTCGGGCTCTGCGACTGTGTCCTGGGACTGTCTCGGGCTCTGTGACTGTGTACAGGGACTCTGTTGGGCTCTGTGACTGTGTACAGGGACTCTGTCTGGCTCTGTCGCTGTGTACAGGGACTCTCTCGGGCTCTGCGACTGTGTACTGGGACTGTCTCGGGCTCGGTGACTGTGTACTGGGACTCTCTCAGGCTCTGTGACTGTGTACTGGGACCCTGTCGGGCTCTGTGGCTGTGTACAGGGTCTGTCTTCGGCTCTGTGGCTGAGTACAGGGACTCGCTTTGGCTCTGTGGCTGTGTACTGGGACTCTCTCGGGCTCTGTGACTGTGTACAGGGACTTTCTCAGTCTCTATGGCTGTGTACTGGGACTCTGTCTGGCTCTGTGTCTGTGTACTGGGACCGTCTCGGGCTCTGTGACTGTGTACAGGGATTGTGTCTGAATCTGTGGCTGTGCACTGTGACTCTCTTGGGCTCTGTGACTGTGTACAGGGACTCACTCGGGCTTTGTGACTGTGTACTGGGACCCTCTCGGGCTCTGCGACTGAGTACAGGGACTGCGTCTAACTCTGTGGCTGTGTACAGGGAATCTGTCGGGCTTTGTGTCTTTGTACAGGGAATCTGTCGGGCTTTGTGTCTGTGTACAGGGACTTTCTCAGGCTCTGTTGCTGTGTACTGGTACTCTGTCTGGGTCTGTGACTGTGTACTGGGACTCTGGCTCTGTGACGGAGTACAGGGACACGCTCGGGCTCTGTGACATGTACTGGGACTCTCTCGGGCTCTGTGACTGTGTACAGGAACTCTCTCGGGCTCTTTACCTGTGTACTGGGACCCTCTCGTTCTCTGTGACTGTGTACCGGGACTCTCTCGGGCTCTGTGGCTGTGTACAGGACTCTCTCGGGCTCTGTGACTGTGCACAGGTACTCTCTTGGGTTCTGTGGCTGTGTATAGGGGCTATCTTAGGCTCTGTAATTGTGCACAGGGACTCTTTTCGGGTTCTGTGACTGTGTACATGGACTCTCTCGGGCTCTGTGACTGTGTACAGCGTCTCTCTCAGGCTCTGTGGCTGTGTAGAGGTACTCTCTCGGGCTCTGTGAATGTGTACAGGGACTCTCTCGGGCTTTGTGACTGTGTACAGGGACTCTGTCATGCTATGTGATTGTGTACTGGGACTCTCTGGGGCTCTGTAACTGTGTACTGGGACTCTCCCGGGCTCTGTGACTGTGTACAGGGACTCTCTCGGGCTCTGTGACTGTGTACAGGGACTTTCTCGGGCTCTGTGGCTGAGTACAGGGACTCGCTCTGGCTCTGTGGCTGTGTACTGGGACTGTCTCGGGCTCTGTGACTGTGTACAGGGACTTTCTCAGTCTCTATGGCTGTGTACTGGGGCCTTGTCTGGCTCTGTGACTGTTTACAGGGAGTCTTTTGGGCTCTGTGACTGTGTACAGGGACTCCCTCGGGCTCTGTGACTGTGTACTGGGATTCTCTCAGGCTCTGTGTCTGTGTACTGGGACCCTGTCGGGCTCTGTGGCTGTGTACAGGGACTCGCTCTGGCTTCGGTCTCTGTGACTGTTTGCAGGGACTCTCTCGGGCTCTGTGACTGTGTACTGGGACTCTCTCAGGCTCTGTGACTGTGTGCTGGGACCCTGTCGGGCTCTGTGGCTGTGTACAGGGACTCGCTCTGGCTTCGGTCTCTGTGACTGTGTACAGGGACTCTCTCGGTCTCTGTGACTGTTTGCAGGGACTCTCTCGGGCTCTGTGACTGTGTAGTGGGACTCTCTCAGGCTCTGTGACTGTGTGCTGGGACCCTCTCGGGCTTTGTGGCTGTGTACAGGGACCCTCTCGGGTCTGTGGCTGTGTACAGGGACTCGCTCTGGCTTCGGTCTCTGTGACTGTGTACAGGGACTCTCTCGGTCTCTGTGACTGTTTGCAGGGACTCTCTCGGGCTCTGTGACTGTGTACTGGGACTCTCTCAGGCTCTGTGACTGTGTACAGGAACTCTCTCGGGCTCTGTACCTGTCTACAGGGACTCACTTGGGCTCTGTGAGTGTGTACAGGGACTCTCTGGGGCTCTGTGACTGTGTACTGGGATTCTCTCGGGCTCTGTGACTGTGTACTACGACCTTCTTGGTCTCTGTGACTGTGTACAGGGACTCCCTCGGGCTCTGTGGCTGTGTACAGGGACTCACTCAGGCTCTGTTGCTGTGTACTGGGACTCTGTCTGGCTCTGCGGCTGTGTACTGGTGCTCTGTCTGGGTCTGTAACTGTGTACTGGGACTCTGTCTGGGTCTGTGACTGAGTACAGGGACACTCTCAGGCTCTGTGACATGCACTGGGACTCTCACGGGCTCTGTGACCGTGTACAGGAACTCTCTTGGGCTCTGTGGCTGTGTACTGTGACTCTCTTGGGCTCTGTGACTGTGTACAGGGACTCACTCGGGCTTTGTGACTGTGTACTGGGACCCTCTCGGGCTCTGCGACTGAGTACAGGGACTGCGTCTAACTCTGTGGCTGTGTACAGGGAATCTGTCGGGCTTTGTGTCTTTGTACAGGGAATCTGTCGGGCTTTGTGTCTGTGTACAGGGACTTTCTCAGGCTCTGTTGCTGTGTACTGGTACTCTGTCTGGGTCTGTGACTGTGTACTGGGACTCTGGCTCTGTGACGGAGTACAGGGACACTCTCGGGCTCTGTGACATGTACTGGGACTCTCTCGGGCTCTGTGACTGTGTACAGGATCTCTCTCGGGCTCTGTACCTGTGTACTGGGACCCTCTCGTTCTCTGTGACTGTGTACCGGGACTCTCTTGGGCTCTGTGGCTGTGTACAGGACTCTCTCGGGCTCTCTGACTGTGCACAGGGACTCTCTTGGGTTCTGTGGCTGTCTATAGGGGCTATCTTAGGCTCTGTGAATGTGCACAGGGACTCTTTTCGGGTTCTGTGACTGTGTACATGGACTCTCTCGGGCTCTGTGACTGTGTACAGCGTCTCTCTCAGGCTCTGTGGCTGTGTACAGGTACTCGCTCGGGCTCTGTGAATGTGTACTGGGACTGTCTCGGGCTCTGTGACTGTGTACAGGGACTTTCTCAGTCTCTATGGCTGTGTACTGGGGCCTTGTCTGGCTCTGTGACTGTTTACAGGGAGTCTTTTGGGCTCTGTGACTGTGTACAGGGACTCTCTTGGGCTCTGTGACTGTGTACTGGGATTCTCTCAGGCTCTGTGTCTGTGTACTGGGACCCTGTTGGGCTCTGTGGCTGTGTACAGGGACTCGCTCTGGCTTCGGTCTCTGTGACTGTGTACAGGGACTCTCTCGGTCTGTCTGACTGTTTGCAGGGACTCTCTCGGGCTCTGTGACTGTGTACTGGGACTCTCTCAGGCTCTGTGACTGTGTGCTGGGACCCTCTCGGGCTTTGTGGCTGTGTACAGGGACCCTCTCGGGTCTGTGGCTGTGTACAGGGACTCGCTCTGGCTTCGGTCTCTGTGACTGTGTACAGGGACTCTCTCGGTCTCTGTGACGGAGTACAGGGACTCTCTCGGGCTCTGTGACATGTACTGGGACTCTCTCAGGCTCTGTGACTGTGTACAGGAACTCTCTCGGGCTCTGTACCTGTCTACAGGGACTCACTTGGGCTCTGTGAGTGTGTACAGGGACTCTCTGGGGCTCTGTGACTGTGTACTGGGATTCTCCCGGGCTCTGTGGCTGTGTACAGGGACTCTCTGGGGCTCTGTGACTGTGTACTGGGACTCTCCCGGGCTCTGTGGCTGTGTACTGGGACTGTCTCGGGCTCTGTGACTGTGCACTGGGACTCTCTCAGGCTCTGTGACTGTGTACTACGACCTTCTTGGTCTCTGTGACTGTGTACAGGGACTCCCTCGGGCTCTGTGGCTGTGTACAGGGACTCACTCAGGCTCTGTTGCTGTGTACTGGGACTCTGTCTGGCTCTGCGGCTGTGTACTGGTGCTCTGTCTGGGTCTGTAACTGTGTACTGGGACTCTGTCTGGGTCTGTGACTGAGTACAGGGACACTCTCAGGCTCTGTGACATGCACTGGGACTCTCACGGGCTCTGTGACCGTGTACAGGAACTCTCTTGGGCTCTGTGACTGTGTATAGGGACGCTCTCGGGCTCTGTGACTGTGTATAGGGTCTCTCTCGGACTCTGTGGCTGAGTACAGGAACTTGCTCTGGCTCTGTGGCTGTGTACTGGGACTCTCTCGGGCTCTGTGACTGTGTACAGGGACTTTCTCAGTCTCTATGGCTGTGTACTGGGACTCTGTCTGCCTCTGTGACTGTGTACAGGGATTGTGTCTCACTCTGTGGCTGTGTACAGGGAATCTGTCGGGCTCTGTGTCTGTGTACAGGGACTCTCTCAGGCTCTGTTGCTGTGTACTGGTACTCTGTCTGGCTCTGTGACTGAGTACAGGGACACACTCGGGCTCTGTGACATGTACTGGGACTCTCTCGGGCTCTGTGACTGTGTACAGGAACTCTCTCGGGCTCTGCACCTGTGTACAGGGACTCACTTGGGTCTGTGATTGTGTACAGGGACTCTCTGGGGCTCTGTGACTGTGTATTGGGACTCTCCCGGGCTCTGTGGCTGTGTACAGGGACTCTCTCGTGCTCTGTGACTGTGTAGTGGGACTGTCTCGGGCTCTGTGACTGTGCACTGGGACTCTCTCAGGCTCTGTGACTGTGTACTGGGACCCTCTCGGTCTCTGTGACTGTGTACCGGGACTCACTGGGGCTCTGTGACTGTGTACAGGGACTCTCTCGGGCTCTGTGACTGTGTACAGCGTCTCTCTCAGGCTCTGTGGCTGTGTACAGGTACTCTCTCGGGCTCTGTGAATGTGTACAGGGACTCTCTGGGGCTCTGTAACTGTGTACAGGGATTGTGTCTGACTTTGTGGCTGTGTACAGGGACTCTCTCAGGCTCTGTTCCTGTGTACTGGTACTCTGTCTGGCTCTGTGACTGAGTACAGGGACACTCTCGGGCTCTGTGACATGTACTGGGACTCTCTCGGGTCTGTGACTGTGTACTGGGACTGTCTCGGGCTCTGTGACTGTGCACTGGGACTCTCTCAGGCTCTGTGACTGTGGACTGGGACCCTCTCGGTCTCTGTGAGTGTGTACCGGGACTCTCTGGGGCTCTGTGGCTGTGTACAGGGACTCTCTCGGGCTCTGTGACTGTGTACAGGGACTCTCTTGGGTTCTGTGGCTGTGTATAGGGGCTATCTCAGGCTCTGTGAATGTGTACTGGGACTGTCTCGGGCTCTGTGACTGTGTACAGGGACTCTGTTGGGCTCTGTGACTGTGTACAGGGACTCTCTCTGGCTCTGTCGCTGTGTACAGGGACTCTCTCGGGCTCTGCGACTGTGTAGTGGGAGTGTCTCGGGCTCTGTGACTGTGTACAGGGACTCTGTTGGGCTCTGTGACTGTGTACAGGGACTTTCTCAGTCTCTATGGCTGTGTACTGGGACTCTGTCTGGCTCTGTGTCTGTGTACTGGGACCGTCTCGGGCTCTGTGACTGTGTACAGGGATTGTGTCTGAATCTGTGGCTGTGTACTGTGACTCTCTTGGGCTCTGTGACTGTGTACAGGGACTCACTCGGGCTTTGTGACTGTGTACTGGGACCCTCTCGGGCTCTGCGACTGAGTACAGGGACTGCGTCTGACTCTGTGGCTGTGTACAGGGAATCTGTCGGGCTTTGTGTCTGTGTACAGGGGCTTTCTCAGGCTCTGTTGCTGTGTACTGGTACTCTGTCTGGGTCTGTGACTGTGTACTGGGACTCTGGCTCTGTGACGGAGTACAGGGACACTCTCGGGCTCTGTGACATGTACTGGGACTCTCTCGGGCTCTGTGACTGTGTACAGGGACTCTCTCGGTCTCTCTGACTGTTTGCAGGGACTCTCTCGGGCTCTGTGACTGTGTACTGGGACTCTCTCAGGCTCTGTGACTGTGTGCTGGGACCCTCTCGGGCTTTGTGGCTGTGTACAGGGACCCTCTCGGGTCTGTGGCTGTGTACAGGGACTCGCTCTGGCTTCGGTCTCTGTGACTGTGTACAGGGACTCTCTCGGTCTCTGTGACTGTTTGCAGGGACTCTCTCGGGCTCTGTGACTGTGTACTGGGATTCTCCCGGGCTCTGTGACTGTGTACTACGACCTTCTTGGTCTCTGTGACTGTGTACAGGGACTCCCTCGGGCTCTGTGGCTGTGTACAGGGACTCACTCAGGCTCTGTTGCTGTGTACTGGGACTCTGTCTGGCTCTGCGGCTGTGTACTGGTGCTCTGTCTGGGTCTGTAACTGTGTACTGGGACTCTGTCTGGGTCTGTGACTGAGTACAGGGACACTCTCAGGCTCTGTGACATGCACTGGGACTCTCACGGGCTCTGTGACCGTGTACAGGAACTCTCTTGGGCTCTGTGACTGTGTATAGGGACGCTCTCGGGCTCTGTGACTGTGTATAGGGTCTCTCTCGGACTCTGTGGCTGAGTACAGGGACTTGCTCTGGCTCTGTGGCTGTGTACTGGGACTCTCTCGGGCTCTGTGACTGTGTACAGGGACTTTCTCAGTCTCTATGGCTGTGTACTGGGACTCTGTCTGCCTCTGTGACTGTGTACAGGGATTGTGTCTCACTCTGTGGCTGTGTACAGGGAATCTGTCGGGCTCTGTGTCTGTGTACAGGGACTCTCTCAGGCTCTGTTGATGTGTACTGGTACTCTGTCTGGCTCTGTGACTGAGTACAGGGACACACTCGGGCTCTGTGACATGTACTGGGACTCTCTCGGGCTCTGTGACTGTGTACAGGAACTCTCTCGGGCTCTGCACCTGTGTACAGGGACTCACTTGGGTCTGTGATTGTGTACAGGGACTCTCTGGGGCTCTGTGACTGTGTATTGGGACTCTCCCGGGCTCTGTGGCTGTGTACAGGGACTCTCTCGTGCTCTGTGACTGTGTAGTGGGACTGTCTCGGGCTCTGTGACTGTGCAGTGGGACTCTCTCAGGCTCTGTGACTGTGTACTGGGACCCTCTCGGTCTCTGTGACTGTGTACCGGGACTCACTGGGGATCTGTGACTGTGTACAGGGACTCTCTCGGGCTCTGTGACTGTGTACAGCGTCTCTCTCAGGCTCTGTGGCTGTGTACAGGTACTCTCTCGGGCTCTGTGAATGTGTACAGGGACTCTCTGGGGCTCTGTAACTGTGTACAGGGATTGTGTCTGACTTTGTGGCTGTGTACAGGGACTCTCTGAGGCTCTGTTCCTGTGTACTGGTACTCTGTCTGGCTCTGTGACTGAGTACAGGGACACTCTCGGGCTCTGTGACATGTACTGGGACTCTCTCGGGCTCTGTGACTGTGTACAGGGACTCACTTAGGTCTGTGAGTGTGTACAGGGACTCTCTGGGGCTCAGTGACTGTGCACTGGAACTCTCCCGGGCTCTGTGGCTGTGTACAGGGACTCTCTGGGGCTCTGTGACTGTGTAGTGGGACTGTCTCGGGCTCTGTGACTGTGCACTGGGACTCTCTCAGGCTCTGTGACTGTGGACTGGGACCCTCTCGTTCTCTGTGAGTGTGTACCGGGACTCTCTGGGGCTCTGTGGCTGTGTACAGGGACTCTCTCGGGCTCTGTGACTGTGTACAGGGACTCTCTTGGGTTCTGTGGCTGTGTATAGGGGCTATCTCAGGCTCTGTGAATGTGTACTGGGACTGTCTCGGGCTGTGTGACTGTGTACAGGGACTCTGTTGGCTCTGTGACTGTGTACAGGGACTCTCTCTGGCTCTGTCGCTGTGTACAGGGACTCTCTCGGGCTCTGCGACTGTGTAGTGGGAGTGTCTCGGGCTCTGTGACTGTGTACAGGGACTTTCTCAGTCTCTATGGCTGTGTACTGGGGCCTTGTCTGGCTCTGTGACTGTTTACAGGGAGTCTTTTGGGCTCTGTGACTGTGTACAGGGACTCCCTCGGGCTCTGTGACTGTGTACTGGGATTCTCTCAGGCTCTGTGTCTGTGTACTGGGACCCTGTCGGGCTCTGTGGCTGTGTACAGGGACTCGCTCTGGCTTCGGTCTCTGTGACTGTGTACAGGGACTCTCTCGGTCTCTGTGACTGTTTGCAGGGACTCTCTCAGGCTCTGTGACTGTGTACTGGGACTCTCTCAGGCTCTGTGACTGTGTGCTGGGACCCTCTCGGGCTTTGTGGCTGTGTACGGGGACCCTCTCGGGTCTGTGGCTGTGTACAGGGACTCGCTCTGGCTTCGGTCTCTGTGACTGTGTACAGGGACTCTCTCGGTCTCTGTGACTGTTTGCAGGGACTCTCTCGGGCTCTGTGACTGTGTACAGGAACTCTCTCGGGCTCTGTACCTGTCTACAGGGACTCACTTGGGCTCTGTGAGTGTGTACAGGGACTCTCTGGGGCTCTGTGACTGTGTACTGGGATTCTCCCGGGCTCTGTGACTGTGTACTACGACCTTCTTGGTCTCTGTGACTGTGTACAGGGACTCCCTCGGGCTCTGTGGCTGTGTACAGGGACTCACTCAGGCTCTGTTGCTGTGTACTGGGACTCTGTCTGGCTCTGCGGCTGTGTACTGGTGCTCTGTCTGGGTCTGTAACTGTGTACTGGGACTCTGTCTGGGTCTGTGACTGAGTACAGGGACACTCTCAGGCTCTGTGACATGCACTGGGACTCTCACGGGCTCTGTGACCGTGTACAGGAACTCTCTTGGGCTCTGTGACTGTGTATAGGGACGCTCTCGGGCTCTGTGACTGTGTATAGGGTCTCTCTCGGACTCTGTGGCTGAGTACAGGGACTTGCTCTGGCTCTGTGGCTGTGTACTGGGACTCTCTCGGGCTCTGTGACTGTGTACAGGGACTTTCTCAGTCTCTATGGCTGTGTACTGGGACTCTGTCTGCCTCTGTGACTGTGTACAGGGATTGTGTCTCACTCTGTGGCTGTGTACAGGGAATCTGTCGGGCTCTGTGTCTGTGTACAGGGACTCTCTCAGGCTCTGTTGCTGTGTACTGGTACTCTGTCTGGCTCTGTGACTGAGTACAGGGACACACTCGGGCTCTGTGACATGTACTGGGACTCTCTCGGGCTCTGTGACTGTGTACAGGAACTCTCTCGGGCTCTGCACCTGTGTACAGGGACTCACTTGGGTCTGTGATTGTGTACAGGGACTCTCTGGGGCTCTGTGACTGTGTATTGGGACTCTCCCGGGCTCTGTGGCTGTGTACAGGGACTCTCTCGTGCTCTGTGACTGTGTAGTGGGACTGTCTCGGGCTCTGTGACTGTGCACTGGGACTCTCTCAGGCTCTGTGACTGTGTACTGGGACCCTCTCGGTCTCTGTGACTGTGTACCGGGACTCACTGGGGCTCTGTGACTGTGTACAGGGACTCTCTCGGGCTCTGTGACTGTGTACAGCGTCTCTCTCAGGCTCTGTGGCAGTGTACAGGTACTCTCTCGGGCTCTGTGAATGTGTACAGGGACTCTCTGGGGCTCTGTAACTGTGTACAGGGATTGTGTCTGACTTTGTGGCTGTGTACAGGGACTCTCTCAGGCTCTGTTCCTGTGTACTGGTACTCTGTCTGGCTCTGTGACTGAGTACAGGGACACTCTCGGGCTCTGTGACATGTACTGGGACTCTCTCGGGCTCTGTGACTGTGTACAGGGACTCACTTGGGTCTGTGAGTGTGTACAGGGACTCTCTGGGGCTCAGTGACTGTGCACTGGAACTCTCCCGGGCTCTGTGGCTGTGTACAGGGACTCTCTGGGGCTCTGTGACTGTGTAGTGGGACTGTCTCGGGCTCTGTGACTGTGCACTGGGACTCTCTCAGGCTCTGTGACTGTGGACTGGGACCCTCTCGGTCTCTGTGAGTGTGTACCGGGACTCTCTGGGGCTCTGTGGCTGTGTACAGGGACTCTCTCGGGCTCTGTGACTGTGTACAGGGACTCTCTTGGGTTCTGTGGCTGTGTATAGGGGCTATCTCAGGCTCTGTGAATGTGTACTGGGACTGTCTCGGGCTCTGTGACTGTGTACAGGGACTCTGTTGGCTCTGTGACTGTGTACAGGGACTCTCTCTGGCTCTGTCGCTGTGTACAGGGACTCTCTCGGGCTCTGCGACTGTGTAGTGGGAGTGTCTCGGGCTCTGTGACTGTGTACAGGGACTCTGTTGGGCTCTGTGACTGTGTACAGGGACTTTCTCAGTCTCTATGGCTGTGTACTGGGACTCTGTCTGGCTCTGTGTCTGTGTACTGGGACCGTCTCGGGCTCTGTGACTGTGTACAGGGATTGTGTCTGAATCTGTGGCTGTGTACTGTGACTCTCTTGGGCTCTGTGACTGTGTACAGGGACTCACTCGGGCTTTGTGACTGTGTACTGGGACCCTCTCGGGCTCTGCGACTGAGTACAGGGACTGCGTCTGACTCTGTGGCTGTGTACAGGGAATCTGTCGGGCTTTGTGTCTGTGTACAGGGACTTTCTCAGGCTCTGTTGCTGTGTACTGGTACTCTGTCTGGGTCTGTGACTGTGTACTGGGACTCTGGCTCTGTGACGGAGTACAGGGACACTCTCGGGCTCTGTGACATGTACTGGGACTCTCTCGGGCTCTGTGACTGTGTACAGGAACTCTCTCGGGCTCTGTACCTGTGTACAGGGACTCACTTGGGCTCTATGAGTGTGTACAGGGACTCTCTGGGGCTCTGTGAATGTGTACTGGGACTCTCCCAGGCTCTGTGGCTGTGTACAGGGACTCTCTCGGGCTCTGTGACTGTGTACTGGGACTGTTTCGGGCTCTGTGACTGTGCACTGGGACTCTCTCGGGCTCTGTGAATGTGTACAGGGACTCTCTCGGGCTTTGTGACTGTGTACAGGGACTCTGTCATTCTATGTGATTGTGTACTGGGACTCTCTGGGGCTCTGTAACTGTGTACTGGGACTCTCCCGGGCTCTGTGACTGTGTACAGGGACTCTCTCGGGCTCTGTGACTGTGTACAGGGACTTTCTCGGGCTCTGTGGCTGAGTACAGGGACTCGCTCTGGCTCTGTGGCTGTGTACTGGGACTGTCTCGGGCTCTGTGACTGTGTACAGGGACTTTCTCAGTCTCTATGGCTGTGTACTGGGGCCTTGTCTGGCTCTGTGACTGTTTACAGGGAGTCTTTTGGGCTCTGTGACTGTGTACAGGGACTCCCTCGGGCTCTGTGACTGTGTACTGGGATTCTCTCAGGCTCTGTGTCTGTGTACTGGGACCCTGTCGGGCTCTGTGACTGTTTGCAGGGACTCTCTCGGGCTCTGTGACTGTGTACTGGGACTCTCTCAGGCTCTGTGACTGTGTGCTGGGACCCTCTCGGGCTTTGTGGCTGTGTACAGGGACCCTCTCGGGTCTGTGGCTGTGTACAGGGACTCGCTCTGGCTTCGGTCTCTGTGACTGTGTACAGGGACTCTCTCGGTCTCTGTGACTGTTTGCAGGGACTCTCTCGGGCTCTGTGACTGTGTACTGGGACTCTCTCAGGCTCTGTGACTGTGTACAGGAACTCTCTCGGGCTCTGTACCTGTCTACAGGGACTCACTTGGGCTCTGTGAGTGTGTACAGGGACTCTCTGGGGCTCTGTGACTGTGTACTGGGACTCTCTCGGGCTCTGTGACTGTGTACTGGGACTGTCTCGGGCTCTGTGACTGTGCACTGGGACTCTCTCAGGCTCTGTGACTGTGTACTGGGACTCTGTCTGGCTCTGCGGCTGTGTACTGGTGCTCTGTCTGGGTCTGTAACTGTGTACTGGGACTCTGTCTGGGTCTGTGACTGAGTACAGGGACACTCTCAGGCTCTGTGACATGCACTGGGACTCTCACGGGCTCTGTGACCGTGTGCAGGAACTCTCTTGGGCTCTGTGACTGTGGAAAGGGACGCTCTCGGGCTCTGTGACTGTGTATAGGGTCTCTCTCGGACTCTGTGGCTGAGTACAGGGACTTGCTCTGGCTCTGTGGCTGTGTACTGGGACTCTCTCGGGCTCTGTGACTGTGTACAGGGACTTTCTCAGTCTCTATGGCTGTGTACTGGGACTCTGTCTGCCTCTGTGACTGTGTACAGGGATTGTGTCTCACTCTGTGGCTGTGTACAGGGAATCTGTCGGGCTCTGTGTCTGTGTACAGGGACTCTCTCAGGCTCTGTTGCTGTGTACTGGTACTCTGTCTGGCTCTGTGACTGAGTACAGGGACACACTCGGGCTCTGTGACATGTACTGGGACTCTCTCGGGCTCTGTGACTGTGTACAGGAACTCTCTCGGGCTCTGCACCTGTGTACAGGGACTCACTTGGGTCTGTGAGTGTGTACAGGGACTCTCTGGGGCTCTGTGACTGTGTACTGGGACTCTCCCGGGCTCTGTGGCTGTGTACAGGGACTCTCTCGGGCTCTGTGACTGTGTAGTGGGACTGTCTCGGGCTCTGTGACTGTGCAGTGGGACTCTCTCAGGCTCTGTGACTGTGTACTGGGACCCTCTCGGTCTCTGTGACTGTGTACCGGGACTCACTGGGGCTCTGTGACTGTGCACTGGGACTCTCTCAGGCTCTGTGACTGTGGACTGGGACCCTCTCGGTCTCTGTGAGTGTGTACCGGGACTCTCTGGGGCTCTGTGGCTGTGTACAGGGACTCTCTCGGGCTCTGTGACTGTGTACAGGGACTCTCTTGGGTTCTGTGGCTGTGTATAGGGGCTATCTCAGGCTCTGTGAATGTGTACTGGGACTGTCTCGGGCTCTGTGACTGTGTACAGGGACTCTGTTGGCTCTGTGACTGTGTACAGGGACTCTCTCTGGCTCTGTCGCTGTGTACAGGGACTCTCTCGGGCTCTGCGACTGTGTAGTGGGAGTGTCTCGGGCTCTGTGACTGTGTACAGGGACTCTGTTGGGCTCTGTGACTGTGTACAGGGACTTTCTCAGTCTCTATGGCTGTGTACTGGGACTCTGTCTGGCTCTGTGTCTGTGTACTGGGACCGTCTCGGGCTCTGTGACTGTGTACAGGGATTGTGTCTGAATCTGTGGCTGTGTACTGTGACTCTCTTGGGCTCTGTGACTGTGTACAGGGACTCACTCGGGCTTTGTGACTGTGTACTGGGACCCTCTCGGGCTCTGCGACTGAGTACAGGGACTGCGTCTGACTCTGTGGCTGTGTACAGGGAATCTGTCGGGCTTTGTGTCTGTGTACAGGGACTTTCTCAGGCTCTGTTGCTGTGTACTGGTACTCTGTCTGGGTCTGTGACTGTGTACTGGGACTCTGGCTCTGTGACGGAGTACAGGGACACTCTCGGGCTCTGTGACATGTACTGGGACTCTCTCGGGCTCTGTGACTGTGTACAGGAACTCTCTCGGGCTCTGTACCTGTGTACAGGGACTCACTTGGGCTCTATGAGTGTGTACAGGGACTCTCTGGGGCTCTGTGAATGTGTACTGGGACTCTCCCAGGCTCTGTGGCTGTGTACAGGGACTCTCTCGGGCTCTGTGACTGTGTACTGGGACTGTTTCGGGCTCTGTGACTGTGCACTGGGACTCTCTCGGGCTCTGTGAATGTGTACAGGGACTCTCTCGGGCTTTGTGACTGTGTACAGGGACTCTGTCATTCTATGTGATTGTGTACTGGGACTCTCTGGGGCTCTGTAACTGTGTACTGGGACTCTCCCGGGCTCTGTGACTGTGTACAGGGACTCTCTCGGGCTCTGTGACTGTGTACAGGGACTTTCTCGGGCTCTGTGGCTGAGTACAGGGACTCGCTCTGGCTCTGTGGCTGTGTACTGGGACTGTCTCGGGCTCTGTGACTGTGTACAGGGACTTTCTCAGTCTCTATGGCTGTGTACTGGGGCCTTGTCTGGCTCTGTGACTGTTTACAGGGAGTCTTTTGGGCTCTGTGACTGTGTACAGGGACTCCCTCGGGCTCTGTGACTGTGTACTGGGATTCTCTCAGGCTCTGTGTCTGTGTACTGGGACCCTGTCGGGCTCTGTGACTGTTTGCAGGGACTCTCTCGGGCTCTGTGACTGTGTACTGGGACTCTCTCAGGCTCTGTGACTGTGTGCTGGGACCCTCTCGGGCTTTGTGGCTGTGTACAGGGACCCTCTCGGGTCTGTGGCTGTGTACAGGGACTCGCTCTGGCTTCGGTCTCTGTGACTGTGTACAGGGACTCTCTCGGTCTCTGTGACTGTTTGCAGGGACTCTCTCGGGCTCTGTGACTGTGTACTGGGACTCTCTCAGGCTCTGTGACTGTGTACAGGAACTCTCTCGGGCTCTGTACCTGTCTACAGGGACTCACTTGGGCTCTGTGAGTGTGTACAGGGACTCTCTGGGGCTCTGTGACTGTGTACTGGGACTCTCTCGGGCTCTGTGACTGTGTACTGGGACTGTCTCGGGCTCTGTGACTGTGCACTGGGACTCTCTCAGGCTCTGTGACTGTGTACTGGGACTCTGTCTGGCTCTGCGGCTGTGTACTGGTGCTCTGTCTGGGTCTGTAACTGTGTACTGGGACTCTGTCTGGGTCTGTGACTGAGTACAGGGACACTCTCAGGCTCTGTGACATGCACTGGGACTCTCACGGGCTCTGTGACCGTGTGCAGGAACTCTCTTGGGCTCTGTGACTGTGGAAAGGGACGCTCTCGGGCTCTGTGACTGTGTATAGGGTCTCTCTCGGACTCTGTGGCTGAGTACAGGGACTTGCTCTGGCTCTGTGGCTGTGTACTGGGACTCTCTCGGGCTCTGTGACTGTGTACAGGGACTTTCTCAGTCTCTATGGCTGTGTACTGGGACTCTGTCTGCCTCTGTGACTGTGTACAGGGATTGTGTCTCACTCTGTGGCTGTGTACAGGGAATCTGTCGGGCTCTGTGTCTGTGTACAGGGACTCTCTCAGGCTCTGTTGCTGTGTACTGGTACTCTGTCTGGCTCTGTGACTGAGTACAGGGACACACTCGGGCTCTGTGACATGTACTGGGACTCTCTCGGGCTCTGTGACTGTGTACAGGAACTCTCTCGGGCTCTGCACCTGTGTACAGGGACTCACTTGGGTCTGTGAGTGTGTACAGGGACTCTCTGGGGCTCTGTGACTGTGTACTGGGACTCTCCCGGGCTCTGTGGCTGTGTACAGGGACTCTCTCGGGCTCTGTGACTGTGTAGTGGGACTGTCTCGGGCTCTGTGACTGTGCAGTGGGACTCTCTCAGGCTCTGTGACTGTGTACTGGGACCCTCTCGGTCTCTGTGACTGTGTACCGGGACTCACTGGGGCTCTGTGACTGTGCACTGGGACTCTCTCAGGCTCTGTGACTGTGGACTGGGACCCTCTCGGTCTCTGTGAGTGTGTACCGGGACTCTCTGGGGCTCTGTGGCTGTGTACAGGGACTCTCTCGGGCTCTGTGACTGTGTACAGGGACTCTCTTGGGTTCTGTGGCTGTGTATAGGGGCTATCTCAGGCTCTGTGAATGTGTACTGGGACTGTCTCGGGCTCTGTGACTGTGTACAGGGACTCTGTTGGCTCTGTGACTGTGTACAGGGACTCTCTCTGGCTCTGTCGCTGTGTACAGGGACTCTCTCGGGCTCTGTGACTGTGTACAGGAACTCTCTCGGGCTCTGCACCTGTGTACAGGGACTCACTTGTGTCTGTGAGTGTGTACAGGGACTCTCTGGGGCTCTGTGACTGTGTACTGGGACTCTCCCGGGCTCTGTGGCTGTGTACAGGGACTCTCTCGGGCTCTGTGACTGTGTAGTGGGACTGTCTCGGGCTCTGTGACTGTGCAGTGGGACTCTCTCAGGCTCTGTGACTGTGTACTGGGACCCTCTCGGTCTCTGTGACTGTGTACCGGGACTCACTGGGGCTCTGTTACTGTGTACTGGGACTCTCTCGGGCTCTGTGGCTGTGTACAGGGACTCCCTCGGGCTCTGTTACTGTGTACAGGGACTCTCTCGGGCTCTGCGACTGTGTCCTGGGACTGTCTCGGGCTCTGTGACTGTGTACAGGGACTCTGTCTGGCTCTGTGACTGTGTACTGGGACCCTGTCGGGCTCTGTGGCTGTGTACAGGGTCTGTCTTCGGCTCTGTGGCTGAGTACAGGGACTCGCTTTGGCTCTGTGGCTGTGTACTGGGACTCTCTCGGGCTCTGTGACTGTGTACAGGGACTTTCTCAGTCTCTATGGCTGTGTACTGGGACTCTGTCTGGCTCTGTGTCTGTGTACTGGGACCGTCTCGGGCTCTGTGACTGTGTACAGGGATTGTGTCTGAATCTGTGGCTGTGTACTGTGACTCTCTTGGGCTCTGTGACTGTGTACAGGGACTCACTCGGGCTTTGTGACTGTGTACTGGGACCCTCTCGGGCTCTGCGACTGAGTACAGGGACTGCGTCTAACTCTGTGGCTGTGTACAGGGAATCTGTCGGGCTTTGTGTCTTTGTACAGGGAATCTGTCGGGCTTTGTGTCTGTGTACAGGGACTTTCTCAGGCTCTGTTGCTGTGTACTGGTACTCTGTCTGGGTCTGTGACTGTGTACTGGGACTCTGGCTCTGTGACGGAGTACAGGGACACGCTCGGGCTCTGTGACATGTACTGGGACTCTCTCGGGCTCTGTGACTGTGTACAGGAACTCTCTCGGGCTCTTTACCTGTGTACCGGGACCCTCTCGTTCTCTGTGACTGTGTACCGGGACTCTCTCGGGCTATGTGGCTGTGTACAGGACTCTCTCGGGCTCTGTGACTGTGCACAGGTACTCTCTTGGGTTCTGTGGCTGTGTATAGGGGCTATCTTAGGCTCTGTAATTGTGCACAGGGACTCTTTTCGGGTTCTGTGACTGTGTACATGGACTCTCTCGGGCTCTGTGACTGTGTACAGCGTCTCTCTCAGGCTCTGTGGCTGTGTAGAGGTACTCTCTCGGGCTCTGTGAATGTGTACAGGGACTCTCTCGGGCTTTGTGACTGTGTACAGGGACTCTGTCATGCTATGTGATTGTGTACTGGGACTCTCTGGGGCTCTGTAACTGTGTACTGGGACTCTCCCGGGCTCTGTGACTGTGTACAGGGACTCTCTCGGGCTCTGTGACTGTGTACAGGGACTTTCTCGGGCTCTGTGGCTGAGTACAGGGACTCGCTCTGGCTCTGTGGCTGTGTACTGGGACTGTCTCGGGCTCTGTGACTGTGTACAGGGACTTTCTCAGTCTCTATGGCTGTGTACTGGGGCCTTGTCTGGCTCTGTGACTGTTTACAGGGAGTCTTTTGGGCTCTGTGACTGTGTACAGGGACTCCCTCGGGCTCTGTGACTGTGTACTGGGATTCTCTCAGGCTCTGTGTCTGTGTACTGGGACCCTGTCGGGCTCTGTGGCTGTGTACAGGGACTCGCTCTGGCTTCGGTCTCTGTGACTGTTTGCAGGGACTCTCTCGGGCTCTGTGACTGTGTACTGGGACTCTCTCAGGCTCTGTGACTGTGTGCTGGGACCCTGTCGGGCTCTGTGGCTGTGTACAGGGACTCGCTCTGGCTTCGGTCTCTGTGACTGTGTACAGGGACTCTCTCGGTCTCTGTGACTGTTTGCAGGGACTCTCTCGGGCTCTGTGACTGTGTACTGGGACTCTCTCAGGCTCTGTGACTGTGTGCTGGGACCCTGTCGGGCTTTGTGGCTGTGTACAGGGACCCTCTCGGGTCTGTGGCTGTGTACAGGGACTCGCTCTGGCTTCGGTCTCTGTGACTGTGTACAGGGACTCTCTCGGTCTCTGTGACTGTTTGCAGGGACTCTCTCGGGCTCTGTGACTGTGTACTGGGACTCTCTCAGGCTCTGTGACTGTGTACAGGAACTCTCTCGGGCTCTGTACCTGTCTACAGGGACTCACTTGGGCTCTGTGAGTGTGTACAGGGACTCTCTGGGGCTCTGTGACTGTGTACTGGGATTCACCCGGGCTCTGTGACTGTGTACTACGACCTTCTTGGTCTCTGTGACTGTGTACAGGGACTCCCTCGGGCTCTGTGGCTGTGTACAGGGACTCACTCAGGCTCTGTTGCTGTGTACTGGGACTCTGTCTGGCTCTGCGGCTGTGTACTGGTGCTCTGTCTGGGTCTGTAACTGTGTACTGGGACTCTGTCTGGGTCTGTGACTGAGTACAGGGACACTCTCAGGCTCTGTGACATGCACTGGGACTCTCACGGGCTCTGTGACCGTGTACAGGAACTCTCTTGGGCTCTGTGACTGTGTATAGGGACGCTCTCGGGCTCTGTGACTGTGTATAGGGTCTCTCTCGGACTCTGTGGCTGAGTACAGGGACTTGCTCTGGCTCTGTGGCTGTGTACTGGGACTCTGTCTGCCTCTGTGACTGTGTACAGGGATTGTGTCTCACTCTGTGGCTGTGTACAGGGAATCTGTCGGGCTCTGTGTCTGTGTACAGGGACTCTCTCAGGCTCTGTTGCTGTGTACTGGTACTCTGTCTGGCTCTGTGACTGAGTACAGGGACACACTCGGGCTCTGTGACATGTACTGGGACTCTCTCGGGCTCTGTGACTGTGTACAGGAACTCTCTCGGGCTCTGCACCTGTGTACAGGGACTCACTTGGGTCTGTGAGTGTGTACAGGGACTCTCTGGGGCTCTGTGACTGTGTACTGGGACTCTCCCGGGCTCTGTGGCTGTGTACAGGGACTCTCTCGGGCTCTGTGACTGTGTAGTGGGACTGTCTCGGGCTCTGTGACTGTGCAGTGGGACTCTCTCAGGCTCTGTGACTGTGTACTGGGACCCTCTCGGTCTCTGTGACTGTGTACCGGGACTCACTGGGGCTCTGTTACTGTGTACTGGGACTCTCTCGGGCTCTGTGGCTGTGTACAGGGACTCCCTCGGGCTCTGTTACTGTGTACAGGGACTCTCTCGGGCTCTGCGACTGTGTCCTGGGACTGTCTCGGGCTCTGTGACTGTGTACAGGGACTCTGTTGGGCTCTGTGACTGTGTACAGGGACTCTGTCTGGCTCTGTCGCTGTGTACAGGGACTCTCTCGGGCTCTGCGACTGTGTACTGGGACTGTCTCGGGCTCGGTGACTGTGTACTGGGACTCTCTCAGGCTCTGTGACTGTGTACTGGGACCCTGTCGGGCTCTGTGGCTGTGTACAGGGTCTGTCTTCGGCTCTGTGGCTGAGTACAGGGACTCGCTTTGGCTCTGTGGCTGTGTACTGGGACTCTCTCGGGCTCTGTGACTGTGTACAGGGACTTTCTCAGTCTCTATGGCTGTGTACTGGGACTCTGTCTGGCTCTGTGTCTGTGTACTGGGACCCTCTCGGGCTCTGCGACTGAGTACAGGGACTGCGTCTAACTCTGTGGCTGTGTACAGGGAATCTGTCGGGCTTTGTGTCTTTGTACAGGGAATCTGTCGGGCTTTGTGTCTGTGTACAGGGACTTTCTCAGGCTCTGTTGCTGTGTACTGGTACTCTGTCTGGGTCTGTGACTGTGTACTGGGACTCTGGCTCTGTGACGGAGTACAGGGACACGCTCGGGCTCTGTGACATGTACTGGGACTCTCTCGGGCTCTGTGACTGTGTACAGGATCTCTCTCGGGCTCTGTACCTGTGTACTGGGACCCTCTCGTTCTCTGTGACTGTGTACTGGGACTCTCTTGGGCTCTGTGGCTGTGTACAGGACTCTCTCGGGCTCTGTGACTGTGCACAGGGACTCTCTTGGGTTCTGTGGCTGTGTATAGGGGCTATCTTAGGCTCTGTGAATGTGCACAGGGACGCTTTTCGGGTTCTGTGACTGTGTACATGGACTCTCTCGGGCTCTGTGACTGTGTACAGCGTCTCTCTCAGGCTCTGTGGCTGTGTACAGGTACTCGCTCGGGCTCTGTGAATGTGTACAGGGACTCTCTCGGGCTTTGTGACTGTGTACAGGGACTCTGTCATGCTATGTGATTGTGTACTGGGACTCTCTGGGGCTCTGTAACTGTGTACTGGGACTCTCCCGGGCTCTGTGACTGTGTACAGGGACTCTCTCGGGCTCTGTGACTGTGTACAGGGACTTTCTCGGGCTCTGTGGCTGAGTACAGGGACTCGCTCTGGCTCTGTGGCTGTGTACTGGGACTGTCTCGGGCTCTGTGACTGTGTACAGGGACTTTCTCAGTCTCTATGGCTGTGTACTGGGGCCTTGTCTGGCTCTGTGACTGTTTACAGGGAGTCTTTTGGGCTCTGTGACTGTGTACAGGGACTCTCTGGGGCTCTGTGACTGTGTACTGGGATTCTCTCAGGCTCTGTGTCTGTGTACTGGGACCCTGTCGGGCTCTGTGGCTGTGTACAGGGACTCGCTCTGGCTTCGGTCTCTGTGACTGTGTACAGGGACTCTCTCGGTCTCTCTGACTGTTTGCAGGGACTCTCTCGGGCTCTGTGACTGTGTACTGGGACTCTCTCAGGCTCTGTGACTGTGTGCTGGGACCCTCTCGGGCTTTGTGGCTGTGTACAGGGACCCTCTCGGGTCTGTGGCTGTGTACAGGGACTCGCTCTGGCTTCGGTCTCTGTGACTGTGTACAGGGACTCTCTCGGTCTCTGTGACTGTTTGCAGGGACTCTCTCGGGCTCTGTGACTGTGTACTGGGACTCTCTCAGGCTCTGTGACTGTGTACAGGAACTCTCTCGGGCTCTGTACCTGTCTACAGGGACTCACTTGGGCTCTGTGAGTGTGTACAGGGACTCTCTGGGGCTCTGTGACTGTGTACTGGGATTCTCCCGGGCTCTGTGGCTGTGTACAGGGACTCTCTGGGGCTCTGTGACTGTGTACTGGGACTCTCCCGTGCTCTGTGGCTGTGTACTGGGACTGTCTCGGGCTCTGTGACTGTGTACTGGGACCCTCTCGGTCTCTGTGACTGTGTACCGGGACTCACTGGGGCTCTGTTACTGTGTACTGGGACTCTCTCGGGCTCTGTGGCTGTGTACAGGGACTCCCTCGGGCTCTGTTACTGTGTACAGGGACTCTCTCGGGCTCTGCGACTGTGTCCTGGGACTGTCTCGGGCTCTGTGACTGTGTACAGGGACTCTGTTGGGCTCTGTGACTGTGTACAGGGACTCTGTCTGGCTCTGTCGCTGTGTACAGGGACTCTCTCGGGCTCTGCGACTGTGTACTGGGACTGTCTCGGGCTCGGTGACTGTGTACTGGGACTCTCTCAGGCTCTGTGACTGTGTACTGGGACCCTGTCGGGCTCTGTGGCTGTGTACAGGGTCTGTCTTCGGCTCTGTGGCTGAGTACAGGGACTCGCTTTGGCTCTGTGGCTGTGTACTGGGACTCTCTCGGGCTCTGTGACTGTGTACAGGGACTTTCTCAGTCTCTATGGCTGTGTACTGGGACTCTGTCTGGCTCTGTGTCTGTGTACTGGGACCGTCTCGGGCTCTGTGACTGTGTACAGGGATTGTGTCTGAATCTGTGGCTGTGCACTGTGACTCTCTTGGGCTCTGTGACTGTGTACAGGGACTCACTCGGGCTTTGTGACTGTGTACTGGGACCCTCTCGGGCTCTGCGACTGAGTACAGGGACTGCGTCTAACTCTGTGGCTGTGTACAGGGAATCTGTCGGGCTTTGTGTCTTTGTACAGGGAATCTGTCGGGCTTTGTGTCTGTGTACAGGGACTTTCTCAGGCTCTGTTGCTGTGTACTGGTACTCTGTCTGGGTCTGTGACTGTGTACTGGGACTCTGGCTCTGTGACGGAGTACAGGGACACGCTCGGGCTCTGTGACATGTACTGGGACTCTCTCGGGCTCTGTGACTGTGTACAGGAACTCTCTCGGGCTCTTTACCTGTGTACTGGGACCCTCTCGTTCTCTGTGACTGTGTACCGGGACTCTCTCGGGCTCTGTGGCTGTGTACAGGACTCTCTCGGGCTCTGTGACTGTGCACAGGTACTCTCTTGGGTTCTGTGGCTGTGTATAGGGGCTATCTTAGGCTCTGTAATTGTGCACAGGGACTCTTTTCGGGTTCTGTGACTGTGTACATGGACTCTCTCGGGCTCTGTGACTGTGTACAGCGTCTCTCTCAGGCTCTGTGGCTGTGTAGAGGTACTCTCTCGGGCTCTGTGAATGTGTACAGGGACTCTCTCGGGCTTTGTGACTGTGTACAGGGACTCTGTCATGCTATGTGATTGTGTACTGGGACTCTCTGGGGCTCTGTAACTGTGTACTGGGACTCTCCCGGGCTCTGTGACTGTGTACAGGGACTCTCTCGGGCTCTGTGACTGTGTACAGGGACTTTCTCGGGCTCTGTGGCTGAGTACAGGGACTCGCTCTGGCTCTGTGGCTGTGTACTGGGACTGTCTCGGGCTCTGTGACTGTGTACAGGGACTTTCTCAGTCTCTATGGCTGTGTACTGGGGCCTTGTCTGGCTCTGTGACTGTTTACAGGGAGTCTTTTGGGCTCTGTGACTGTGTACAGGGACTCCCTCGGGCTCTGTGACTGTGTACTGGGATTCTCTCAGGCTCTGTGTCTGTGTACTGGGACCCTGTCGGGCTCTGTGGCTGTGTACAGGGACTCGCTCTGGCTTCGGTCTCTGTGACTGTTTGCAGGGACTCTCTCGGGCTCTGTGACTGTGTACTGGGACTCTCTCAGGCTCTGTGACTGTGTGCTGGGACCCTGTCGGGCTCTGTGGCTGTGTACAGGGACTCGCTCTGGCTTCGGTCTCTGTGACTGTGTACAGGGACTCTCTCGGTCTCTGTGACTGTTTGCAGGGACTCTCTCGGGCTCTGTGACTGTGTAGTGGGACTCTCTCAGGCTCTGTGACTGTGTGCTGGGACCCTCTCGGGCTTTGTGGCTGTGTACAGGGACCCTCTCGGGTCTGTGGCTGTGTACAGGGACTCGCTCTGGCTTCGGTCTCTGTGACTGTGTACAGGGACTCTCTCGGTCTCTGTGACTGTTTGCAGGGACTCTCTCGGGCTCTGTGACTGTGTACTGGGACTCTCTCAGGCTCTGTGACTGTGTACAGGAACTCTCTCGGGCTCTGTACCTGTCTACAGGGACTCACTTGGGCTCTGTGAGTGTGTACAGGGACTCTCTGGGGCTCTGTGACTGTGTACTGGGATTCTCTCGGGCTCTGTGACTGTGTACTACGACCTTCTTGGTCTCTGTGACTGTGTACAGGGACTCCCTCGGGCTCTGTGGCTGTGTACAGGGACTCACTCAGGCTCTGTTGCTGTGTACTGGGACTCTGTCTGGCTCTGCGGCTGTGTACTGGTGCTCTGTCTGGGTCTGTAACTGTGTACTGGGACTCTGTCTGGGTCTGTGACTGAGTACAGGGACACTCTCAGGCTCTGTGACATGCACTGGGACTCTCACGGGCTCTGTGACCGTGTACAGGAACTCTCTTGGGCTCTGTGGCTGTGTACTGTGACTCTCTTGGGCTCTGTGACTGTGTACAGGGACTCACTCGGGCTTTGTGACTGTGTACTGGGACCCTCTCGGGCTCTGCGACTGAGTACAGGGACTGCGTCTAACTCTGTGGCTGTGTACAGGGAATCTGTCGGGCTTTGTGTCTTTGTACAGGGAATCTGTCGGGCTTTGTGTCTGTGTACAGGGACTTTCTCAGGCTCTGTTGCTGTGTACTGGTACTCTGTCTGGGTCTGTGACTGTGTACTGGGACTCTGGCTCTGTGACGGAGTACAGGGACACTCTCGGGCTCTGTGACATGTACTGGGACTCTCTCGGGCTCTGTGACTGTGTACAGGATCTCTCTCGGGCTCTGTACCTGTGTACTGGGACCCTCTCGTTCTCTGTGACTGTGTACCGGGACTCTCTTGGGCTCTGTGGCTGTGTACAGGACTCTCTCGGGCTCTCTGACTGTGCACAGGGACTCTCTTGGGTTCTGTGGCTGTCTATAGGGGCTATCTTAGGCTCTGTGAATGTGCACAGGGACTCTTTTCGGGTTCTGTGACTGTGTACATGGACTCTCTCGGGCTCTGTGACTGTGTACAGCGTCTCTCTCAGGCTCTGTGGCTGTGTACAGGTACTCGCTCGGGCTCTGTGAATGTGTACTGGGACTGTCTCGGGCTCTGTGACTGTGTACAGGGACTTTCTCAGTCTCTATGGCTGTGTACTGGGGCCTTGTCTGGCTCTGTGACTGTTTACAGGGAGTCTTTTGGGCTCTGTGACTGTGTACAGGGACTCTCTTGGGCTCTGTGACTGTGTACTGGGATTCTCTCAGGCTCTGTGTCTGTGTACTGGGACCCTGTTGGGCTCTGTGGCTGTGTACAGGGACTCGCTCTGGCTTCGGTCTCTGTGACTGTGTACAGGGACTCTCTCGGTCTGTCTGACTGTTTGCAGGGACTCTCTCGGGCTCTGTGACTGTGTACTGGGACTCTCTCAGGCTCTGTGACTGTGTGCTGGGACCCTCTCGGGCTTTGTGGCTGTGTACAGGGACCCTCTCGGGTCTGTGGCTGTGTACAGGGACTCGCTCTGGCTTCGGTCTCTGTGACTGTGTACAGGGACTCTCTCGGTCTCTGTGACGGAGTACAGGGACTCTCTCGGGCTCTGTGACATGTACTGGGACTCTCTCAGGCTCTGTGACTGTGTACAGGAACTCTCTCGGGCTCTGTACCTGTCTACAGGGACTCACTTGGGCTCTGTGAGTGTGTACAGGGACTCTCTGGGGCTCTGTGACTGTGTACTGGGATTCTCCCGGGCTCTGTGGCTGTGTACAGGGACTCTCTGGGGCTCTGTGACTGTGTACTGGGACTCTCCCGGGCTCTGTGGCTGTGTACTGGGACTGTCTCGGGCTCTGTGACTGTGCACTGGGACTCTCTCAGGCTCTGTGACTGTGTACTACGACCTTCTTGGTCTCTGTGACTGTGTACAGGGACTCCCTCGGGCTCTGTGGCTGTGTACAGGGACTCACTCAGGCTCTGTTGCTGTGTACTGGGACTCTGTCTGGCTCTGCGGCTGTGTACTGGTGCTCTGTCTGGGTCTGTAACTGTGTACTGGGACTCTGTCTGGGTCTGTGACTGAGTACAGGGACACTCTCAGGCTCTGTGACATGCACTGGGACTCTCACGGGCTCTGTGACCGTGTACAGGAACTCTCTTGGGCTCTGTGACTGTGTATAGGGACGCTCTCGGGCTCTGTGACTGTGTATAGGGTCTCTCTCGGACTCTGTGGCTGAGTACAGGAACTTGCTCTGGCTCTGTGGCTGTGTACTGGGACTCTCTCGGGCTCTGTGACTGTGTACAGGGACTTTCTCAGTCTCTATGGCTGTGTACTGGGACTCTGTCTGCCTCTGTGACTGTGTACAGGGATTGTGTCTCACTCTGTGGCTGTGTACAGGGAATCTGTCGGGCTCTGTGTCTGTGTACAGGGACTCTCTCAGGCTCTGTTGCTGTGTACTGGTACTCTGTCTGGCTCTGTGACTGAGTACAGGGACACACTCGGGCTCTGTGACATGTACTGGGACTCTCTCGGGCTCTGTGACTGTGTACAGGAACTCTCTCGGGCTCTGCACCTGTGTACAGGGACTCACTTGGGTCTGTGATTGTGTACAGGGACTCTCTGGGGCTCTGTGACTGTGTATTGGGACTCTCCCGGGCTCTGTGGCTGTGTACAGGGACTCTCTCGTGCTCTGTGACTGTGTAGTGGGACTGTCTCGGGCTCTGTGACTGTGCACTGGGACTCTCTCAGGCTCTGTGACTGTGTACTGGGACCCTCTCGGTCTCTGTGACTGTGTACCGGGACTCACTGGGGCTCTGTGACTGTGTACAGGGACTCTCTCGGGCTCTGTGACTGTGTACAGCGTCTCTCTCAGGCTCTGTGGCTGTGTACAGGTACTCTCTCGGGCTCTGTGAATGTGTACAGGGACTCTCTGGGGCTCTGTAACTGTGTACAGGGATTGTGTCTGACTTTGTGGCTGTGTACAGGGACTCTCTCAGGCTCTGTTCCTGTGTACTGGTACTCTGTCTGGCTCTGTGACTGAGTACAGGGACACTCTCGGGCTCTGTGACATGTACTGGGACTCTCTCGGGTCTGTGACTGTGTACTGGGACTGTCTCGGGCTCTGTGACTGTGCACTGGGACTCTCTCAGGCTCTGTGACTGTGGACTGGGACCCTCTCGGTCTCTGTGAGTGTGTACCGGGACTCTCTGGGGCTCTGTGGCTGTGTACAGGGACTCTCTCGGGCTCTGTGACTGTGTACAGGGACTCTCTTGGGTTCTGTGGCTGTGTATAGGGGCTATCTCAGGCTCTGTGAATGTGTACTGGGACTGTCTCGGGCTCTGTGACTGTGTACAGGGACTCTGTTGGGCTCTGTGACTGTGTACAGGGACTCTCTCTGGCTCTGTCGCTGTGTACAGGGACTCTCTCGGGCTCTGCGACTGTGTAGTGGGAGTGTCTCGGGCTCTGTGACTGTGTACAGGGACTCTGTTGGGCTCTGTGACTGTGTACAGGGACTTTCTCAGTCTCTATGGCTGTGTACTGGGACTCTGTCTGGCTCTGTGTCTGTGTACTGGGACCGTCTCGGGCTCTGTGACTGTGTACAGGGATTGTGTCTGAATCTGTGGCTGTGTACTGTGACTCTCTTGGGCTCTGTGACTGTGTACAGGGACTCACTCGGGCTTTGTGACTGTGTACTGGGACCCTCTCGGGCTCTGCGACTGAGTACAGGGACTGCGTCTGACTCTGTGGCTGTGTACAGGGAATCTGTCGGGCTTTGTGTCTGTGTACAGGGGCTTTCTCAGGCTCTGTTGCTGTGTACTGGTACTCTGTCTGGGTCTGTGACTGTGTACTGGGACTCTGGCTCTGTGACGGAGTACAGGGACACTCTCGGGCTCTGTGACATGTACTGGGACTCTCTCGGGCTCTGTGACTGTGTACAGGGACTCTCTCGGTCTCTCTGACTGTTTGCAGGGACTCTCTCGGGCTCTGTGACTGTGTACTGGGACTCTCTCAGGCTCTGTGACTGTGTGCTGGGACCCTCTCGGGCTTTGTGGCTGTGTACAGGGACCCTCTCGGGTCTGTGGCTGTGTACAGGGACTCGCTCTGGCTTCGGTCTCTGTGACTGTGTACAGGGACTCTCTCGGTCTCTGTGACTGTTTGCAGGGACTCTCTCGGGCTCTGTGACTGTGTACTGGGATTCTCCCGGGCTCTGTGACTGTGTACTACGACCTTCTTGGTCTCTGTGACTGTGTACAGGGACTCCCTCGGGCTCTGTGGCTGTGTACAGGGACTCACTCAGGCTCTGTTGCTGTGTACTGGGACTCTGTCTGGCTCTGCGGCTGTGTACTGGTGCTCTGTCTGGGTCTGTAACTGTGTACTGGGACTCTGTCTGGGTCTGTGACTGAGTACAGGGACACTCTCAGGCTCTGTGACATGCACTGGGACTCTCACGGGCTCTGTGACCGTGTACAGGAACTCTCTTGGGCTCTGTGACTGTGTATAGGGACGCTCTCGGGCTCTGTGACTGTGTATAGGGTCTCTCTCGGACTCTGTGGCTGAGTACAGGGACTTGCTCTGGCTCTGTGGCTGTGTACTGGGACTCTCTCGGGCTCTGTGACTGTGTACAGGGACTTTCTCAGTCTCTATGGCTGTGTACTGGGACTCTGTCTGCCTCTGTGACTGTGTACAGGGATTGTGTCTCACTCTGTGGCTGTGTACAGGGAATCTGTCGGGCTCTGTGTCTGTGTACAGGGACTCTCTCAGGCTCTGTTGATGTGTACTGGTACTCTGTCTGGCTCTGTGACTGAGTACAGGGACACACTCGGGCTCTGTGACATGTACTGGGACTCTCTCGGGCTCTGTGACTGTGTACAGGAACTCTCTCGGGCTCTGCACCTGTGTACAGGGACTCACTTGGGTCTGTGATTGTGTACAGGGACTCTCTGGGGCTCTGTGACTGTGTATTGGGACTCTCCCGGGCTCTGTGGCTGTGTACAGGGACTCTCTCGTGCTCTGTGACTGTGTAGTGGGACTGTCTCGGGCTCTGTGACTGTGCAGTGGGACTCTCTCAGGCTCTGTGACTGTGTACTGGGACCCTCTCGGTCTCTGTGACTGTGTACCGGGACTCACTGGGGATCTGTGACTGTGTACAGGGACTCTCTCGGGCTCTGTGACTGTGTACAGCGTCTCTCTCAGGCTCTGTGGCTGTGTACAGGTACTCTCTCGGGCTCTGTGAATGTGTACAGGGACTCTCTGGGGCTCTGTAACTGTGTACAGGGATTGTGTCTGACTTTGTGGCTGTGTACAGGGACTCTCTGAGGCTCTGTTCCTGTGTACTGGTACTCTGTCTGGCTCTGTGACTGAGTACAGGGACACTCTCGGGCTCTGTGACATGTACTGGGACTCTCTCGGGCTCTGTGACTGTGTACAGGGACTCACTTAGGTCTGTGAGTGTGTACAGGGACTCTCTGGGGCTCAGTGACTGTGCACTGGAACTCTCCCGGGCTCTGTGGCTGTGTACAGGGACTCTCTGGGGCTCTGTGACTGTGTAGTGGGACTGTCTCGGGCTCTGTGACTGTGCACTGGGACTCTCTCAGGCTCTGTGACTGTGGACTGGGACCCTCTCGTTCTCTGTGAGTGTGTACCGGGACTCTCTGGGGCTCTGTGGCTGTGTACAGGGACTCTCTCGGGCTCTGTGACTGTGTACAGGGACTCTCTTGGGTTCTGTGGCTGTGTATAGGGGCTATCTCAGGCTCTGTGAATGTGTACTGGGACTGTCTCGGGCTGTGTGACTGTGTACAGGGACTCTGTTGGCTCTGTGACTGTGTACAGGGACTCTCTCTGGCTCTGTCGCTGTGTACAGGGACTCTCTCGGGCTCTGCGACTGTGTAGTGGGAGTGTCTCGGGCTCTGTGACTGTGTACAGGGACTTTCTCAGTCTCTATGGCTGTGTACTGGGGCCTTGTCTGGCTCTGTGACTGTTTACAGGGAGTCTTTTGGGCTCTGTGACTGTGTACAGGGACTCCCTCGGGCTCTGTGACTGTGTACTGGGATTCTCTCAGGCTCTGTGTCTGTGTACTGGGACCCTGTCGGGCTCTGTGGCTGTGTACAGGGACTCGCTCTGGCTTCGGTCTCTGTGACTGTGTACAGGGACTCTCTCGGTCTCTGTGACTGTTTGCAGGGACTCTCTCAGGCTCTGTGACTGTGTACTGGGACTCTCTCAGGCTCTGTGACTGTGTGCTGGGACCCTCTCGGGCTTTGTGGCTGTGTACGGGGACCCTCTCGGGTCTGTGGCTGTGTACAGGGACTCGCTCTGGCTTCGGTCTCTGTGACTGTGTACAGGGACTCTCTCGGTCTCTGTGACTGTTTGCAGGGACTCTCTCGGGCTCTGTGACTGTGTACAGGAACTCTCTCGGGCTCTGTACCTGTCTACAGGGACTCACTTGGGCTCTGTGAGTGTGTACAGGGACTCTCTGGGGCTCTGTGACTGTGTACTGGGATTCTCCCGGGCTCTGTGACTGTGTACTACGACCTTCTTGGTCTCTGTGACTGTGTACAGGGACTCCCTCGGGCTCTGTGGCTGTGTACAGGGACTCACTCAGGCTCTGTTGCTGTGTACTGGGACTCTGTCTGGCTCTGCGGCTGTGTACTGGTGCTCTGTCTGGGTCTGTAACTGTGTACTGGGACTCTGTCTGGGTCTGTGACTGAGTACAGGGACACTCTCAGGCTCTGTGACATGCACTGGGACTCTCACGGGCTCTGTGACCGTGTACAGGAACTCTCTTGGGCTCTGTGACTGTGTATAGGGACGCTCTCGGGCTCTGTGACTGTGTATAGGGTCTCTCTCGGACTCTGTGGCTGAGTACAGGGACTTGCTCTGGCTCTGTGGCTGTGTACTGGGACTCTCTCGGGCTCTGTGACTGTGTACAGGGACTTTCTCAGTCTCTATGGCTGTGTACTGGGACTCTGTCTGCCTCTGTGACTGTGTACAGGGATTGTGTCTCACTCTGTGGCTGTGTACAGGGAATCTGTCGGGCTCTGTGTCTGTGTACAGGGACTCTCTCAGGCTCTGTTGCTGTGTACTGGTACTCTGTCTGGCTCTGTGACTGAGTACAGGGACACACTCGGGCTCTGTGACATGTACTGGGACTCTCTCGGGCTCTGTGACTGTGTACAGGAACTCTCTCGGGCTCTGCACCTGTGTACAGGGACTCACTTGGGTCTGTGATTGTGTACAGGGACTCTCTGGGGCTCTGTGACTGTGTATTGGGACTCTCCCGGGCTCTGTGGCTGTGTACAGGGACTCTCTCGTGCTCTGTGACTGTGTAGTGGGACTGTCTCGGGCTCTGTGACTGTGCACTGGGACTCTCTCAGGCTCTGTGACTGTGTACTGGGACCCTCTCGGTCTCTGTGACTGTGTACCGGGACTCACTGGGGCTCTGTGACTGTGTACAGGGACTCTCTCGGGCTCTGTGACTGTGTACAGCGTCTCTCTCAGGCTCTGTGGCAGTGTACAGGTACTCTCTCGGGCTCTGTGAATGTGTACAGGGACTCTCTGGGGCTCTGTAACTGTGTACAGGGATTGTGTCTGACTTTGTGGCTGTGTACAGGGACTCTCTCAGGCTCTGTTCCTGTGTACTGGTACTCTGTCTGGCTCTGTGACTGAGTACAGGGACACTCTCGGGCTCTGTGACATGTACTGGGACTCTCTCGGGCTCTGTGACTGTGTACAGGGACTCACTTGGGTCTGTGAGTGTGTACAGGGACTCTCTGGGGCTCAGTGACTGTGCACTGGAACTCTCCCGGGCTCTGTGGCTGTGTACAGGGACTCTCTGGGGCTCTGTGACTGTGTAGTGGGACTGTCTCGGGCTCTGTGACTGTGCACTGGGACTCTCTCAGGCTCTGTGACTGTGGACTGGGACCCTCTCGGTCTCTGTGAGTGTGTACCGGGACTCTCTGGGGCTCTGTGGCTGTGTACAGGGACTCTCTCGGGCTCTGTGACTGTGTACAGGGACTCTCTTGGGTTCTGTGGCTGTGTATAGGGGCTATCTCAGGCTCTGTGAATGTGTACTGGGACTGTCTCGGGCTCTGTGACTGTGTACAGGGACTCTGTTGGCTCTGTGACTGTGTACAGGGACTCTCTCTGGCTCTGTCGCTGTGTACAGGGACTCTCTCGGGCTCTGCGACTGTGTAGTGGGAGTGTCTCGGGCTCTGTGACTGTGTACAGGGACTCTGTTGGGCTCTGTGACTGTGTACAGGGACTTTCTCAGTCTCTATGGCTGTGTACTGGGACTCTGTCTGGCTCTGTGTCTGTGTACTGGGACCGTCTCGGGCTCTGTGACTGTGTACAGGGATTGTGTCTGAATCTGTGGCTGTGTACTGTGACTCTCTTGGGCTCTGTGACTGTGTACAGGGACTCACTCGGGCTTTGTGACTGTGTACTGGGACCCTCTCGGGCTCTGCGACTGAGTACAGGGACTGCGTCTGACTCTGTGGCTGTGTACAGGGAATCTGTCGGGCTTTGTGTCTGTGTACAGGGACTTTCTCAGGCTCTGTTGCTGTGTACTGGTACTCTGTCTGGGTCTGTGACTGTGTACTGGGACTCTGGCTCTGTGACGGAGTACAGGGACACTCTCGGGCTCTGTGACATGTACTGGGACTCTCTCGGGCTCTGTGACTGTGTACAGGAACTCTCTCGGGCTCTGTACCTGTGTACAGGGACTCACTTGGGCTCTATGAGTGTGTACAGGGACTCTCTGGGGCTCTGTGAATGTGTACTGGGACTCTCCCAGGCTCTGTGGCTGTGTACAGGGACTCTCTCGGGCTCTGTGACTGTGTACTGGGACTGTTTCGGGCTCTGTGACTGTGCACTGGGACTCTCTCGGGCTCTGTGAATGTGTACAGGGACTCTCTCGGGCTTTGTGACTGTGTACAGGGACTCTGTCATTCTATGTGATTGTGTACTGGGACTCTCTGGGGCTCTGTAACTGTGTACTGGGACTCTCCCGGGCTCTGTGACTGTGTACAGGGACTCTCTCGGGCTCTGTGACTGTGTACAGGGACTTTCTCGGGCTCTGTGGCTGAGTACAGGGACTCGCTCTGGCTCTGTGGCTGTGTACTGGGA
The DNA here is from genome assembly GCF_030028105.1 of Mobula birostris. Taxonomy (NCBI): domain Eukaryota; kingdom Metazoa; phylum Chordata; class Chondrichthyes; order Myliobatiformes; family Myliobatidae; genus Mobula; species Mobula birostris. The sequence continues at coordinate 64,002,702 of NC_092392.1, forward strand.
CTGTCTCGGGCTCTGTGACTGTGTACAGGGACTTTCTCAGTCTCTATGGCTGTGTACTGGGGCCTTGTCTGGCTCTGTGACTGTTTACAGGGAGTCTTTTGGGCTCTGTGACTGTGTACAGGGACTCCCTCGGGCTCTGTGACTGTGTACTGGGATTCTCTCAGGCTCTGTGTCTGTGTACTGGGACCCTGTCGGGCTCTGTGACTGTTTGCAGGGACTCTCTCGGGCTCTGTGACTGTGTACTGGGACTCTCTCAGGCTCTGTGACTGTGTGCTGGGACCCTCTCGGGCTTTGTGGCTGTGTACAGGGACCCTCTCGGGTCTGTGGCTGTGTACAGGGACTCGCTCTGGCTTCGGTCTCTGTGACTGTGTACAGGGACTCTCTCGGTCTCTGTGACTGTTTGCAGGGACTCTCTCGGGCTCTGTGACTGTGTACTGGGACTCTCTCAGGCTCTGTGACTGTGTACAGGAACTCTCTCGGGCTCTGTACCTGTCTACAGGGACTCACTTGGGCTCTGTGAGTGTGTACAGGGACTCTCTGGGGCTCTGTGACTGTGTACTGGGACTCTCTCGGGCTCTGTGACTGTGTACTGGGACTGTCTCGGGCTCTGTGACTGTGCACTGGGACTCTCTCAGGCTCTGTGACTGTGTACTGGGACTCTGTCTGGCTCTGCGGCTGTGTACTGGTGCTCTGTCTGGGTCTGTAACTGTGTACTGGGACTCTGTCTGGGTCTGTGACTGAGTACAGGGACACTCTCAGGCTCTGTGACATGCACTGGGACTCTCACGGGCTCTGTGACCGTGTGCAGGAACTCTCTTGGGCTCTGTGACTGTGGAAAGGGACGCTCTCGGGCTCTGTGACTGTGTATAGGGTCTCTCTCGGACTCTGTGGCTGAGTACAGGGACTTGCTCTGGCTCTGTGGCTGTGTACTGGGACTCTCTCGGGCTCTGTGACTGTGTACAGGGACTTTCTCAGTCTCTATGGCTGTGTACTGGGACTCTGTCTGCCTCTGTGACTGTGTACAGGGATTGTGTCTCACTCTGTGGCTGTGTACAGGGAATCTGTCGGGCTCTGTGTCTGTGTACAGGGACTCTCTCAGGCTCTGTTGCTGTGTACTGGTACTCTGTCTGGCTCTGTGACTGAGTACAGGGACACACTCGGGCTCTGTGACATGTACTGGGACTCTCTCGGGCTCTGTGACTGTGTACAGGAACTCTCTCGGGCTCTGCACCTGTGTACAGGGACTCACTTGGGTCTGTGAGTGTGTACAGGGACTCTCTGGGGCTCTGTGACTGTGTACTGGGACTCTCCCGGGCTCTGTGGCTGTGTACAGGGACTCTCTCGGGCTCTGTGACTGTGTAGTGGGACTGTCTCGGGCTCTGTGACTGTGCAGTGGGACTCTCTCAGGCTCTGTGACTGTGTACTGGGACCCTCTCGGTCTCTGTGACTGTGTACCGGGACTCACTGGGGCTCTGTGACTGTGCACTGGGACTCTCTCAGGCTCTGTGACTGTGGACTGGGACCCTCTCGGTCTCTGTGAGTGTGTACCGGGACTCTCTGGGGCTCTGTGGCTGTGTACAGGGACTCTCTCGGGCTCTGTGACTGTGTACAGGGACTCTCTTGGGTTCTGTGGCTGTGTATAGGGGCTATCTCAGGCTCTGTGAATGTGTACTGGGACTGTCTCGGGCTCTGTGACTGTGTACAGGGACTCTGTTGGCTCTGTGACTGTGTACAGGGACTCTCTCTGGCTCTGTCGCTGTGTACAGGGACTCTCTCGGGCTCTGCGACTGTGTAGTGGGAGTGTCTCGGGCTCTGTGACTGTGTACAGGGACTCTGTTGGGCTCTGTGACTGTGTACAGGGACTTTCTCAGTCTCTATGGCTGTGTACTGGGACTCTGTCTGGCTCTGTGTCTGTGTACTGGGACCGTCTCGGGCTCTGTGACTGTGTACAGGGATTGTGTCTGAATCTGTGGCTGTGTACTGTGACTCTCTTGGGCTCTGTGACTGTGTACAGGGACTCACTCGGGCTTTGTGACTGTGTACTGGGACCCTCTCGGGCTCTGCGACTGAGTACAGGGACTGCGTCTGACTCTGTGGCTGTGTACAGGGAATCTGTCGGGCTTTGTGTCTGTGTACAGGGACTTTCTCAGGCTCTGTTGCTGTGTACTGGTACTCTGTCTGGGTCTGTGACTGTGTACTGGGACTCTGGCTCTGTGACGGAGTACAGGGACACTCTCGGGCTCTGTGACATGTACTGGGACTCTCTCGGGCTCTGTGACTGTGTACAGGAACTCTCTCGGGCTCTGTACCTGTGTACAGGGACTCACTTGGGCTCTATGAGTGTGTACAGGGACTCTCTGGGGCTCTGTGAATGTGTACTGGGACTCTCCCAGGCTCTGTGGCTGTGTACAGGGACTCTCTCGGGCTCTGTGACTGTGTACTGGGACTGTTTCGGGCTCTGTGACTGTGCACTGGGACTCTCTCGGGCTCTGTGAATGTGTACAGGGACTCTCTCGGGCTTTGTGACTGTGTACAGGGACTCTGTCATTCTATGTGATTGTGTACTGGGACTCTCTGGGGCTCTGTAACTGTGTACTGGGACTCTCCCGGGCTCTGTGACTGTGTACAGGGACTCTCTCGGGCTCTGTGACTGTGTACAGGGACTTTCTCGGGCTCTGTGGCTGAGTACAGGGACTCGCTCTGGCTCTGTGGCTGTGTACTGGGACTGTCTCGGGCTCTGTGACTGTGTACAGGGACTTTCTCAGTCTCTATGGCTGTGTACTGGGGCCTTGTCTGGCTCTGTGACTGTTTACAGGGAGTCTTTTGGGCTCTGTGACTGTGTACAGGGACTCCCTCGGGCTCTGTGACTGTGTACTGGGATTCTCTCAGGCTCTGTGTCTGTGTACTGGGACCCTGTCGGGCTCTGTGACTGTTTGCAGGGACTCTCTCGGGCTCTGTGACTGTGTACTGGGACTCTCTCAGGCTCTGTGACTGTGTGCTGGGACCCTCTCGGGCTTTGTGGCTGTGTACAGGGACCCTCTCGGGTCTGTGGCTGTGTACAGGGACTCGCTCTGGCTTCGGTCTCTGTGACTGTGTACAGGGACTCTCTCGGTCTCTGTGACTGTTTGCAGGGACTCTCTCGGGCTCTGTGACTGTGTACTGGGACTCTCTCAGGCTCTGTGACTGTGTACAGGAACTCTCTCGGGCTCTGTACCTGTCTACAGGGACTCACTTGGGCTCTGTGAGTGTGTACAGGGACTCTCTGGGGCTCTGTGACTGTGTACTGGGACTCTCTCGGGCTCTGTGACTGTGTACTGGGACTGTCTCGGGCTCTGTGACTGTGCACTGGGACTCTCTCAGGCTCTGTGACTGTGTACTGGGACTCTGTCTGGCTCTGCGGCTGTGTACTGGTGCTCTGTCTGGGTCTGTAACTGTGTACTGGGACTCTGTCTGGGTCTGTGACTGAGTACAGGGACACTCTCAGGCTCTGTGACATGCACTGGGACTCTCACGGGCTCTGTGACCGTGTGCAGGAACTCTCTTGGGCTCTGTGACTGTGGAAAGGGACGCTCTCGGGCTCTGTGACTGTGTATAGGGTCTCTCTCGGACTCTGTGGCTGAGTACAGGGACTTGCTCTGGCTCTGTGGCTGTGTACTGGGACTCTCTCGGGCTCTGTGACTGTGTACAGGGACTTTCTCAGTCTCTATGGCTGTGTACTGGGACTCTGTCTGCCTCTGTGACTGTGTACAGGGATTGTGTCTCACTCTGTGGCTGTGTACAGGGAATCTGTCGGGCTCTGTGTCTGTGTACAGGGACTCTCTCAGGCTCTGTTGCTGTGTACTGGTACTCTGTCTGGCTCTGTGACTGAGTACAGGGACACACTCGGGCTCTGTGACATGTACTGGGACTCTCTCGGGCTCTGTGACTGTGTACAGGAACTCTCTCGGGCTCTGCACCTGTGTACAGGGACTCACTTGGGTCTGTGAGTGTGTACAGGGACTCTCTGGGGCTCTGTGACTGTGTACTGGGACTCTCCCGGGCTCTGTGGCTGTGTACAGGGACTCTCTCGGGCTCTGTGACTGTGTAGTGGGACTGTCTCGGGCTCTGTGACTGTGCAGTGGGACTCTCTCAGGCTCTGTGACTGTGTACTGGGACCCTCTCGGTCTCTGTGACTGTGTACCGGGACTCACTGGGGCTCTGTTACTGTGTACTGGGACTCTCTCGGGCTCTGTGACTGTGTACAGGGACTCTCTCGGGCTCTGCGACTGTGTCCTGGGACTGTCTTGGGCTCTGTGACTGTGTACAGGGACTCTGTTGGGCTCTGCGACTGAGTACAGGGACTGCGTCTGACTCTGTGGCTGTGTACAGGGAATCTGTCGGGCTTTGTGTCTGTGTACAGGGACTTTCTCAGGCTCTGTTGCTGTGTACTGGTACTCTGTCTGGGTCTGTGACTGTGTACTGGGACTCTGGCTCTGTGACGGAGTACAGGGACACTCTCGGGCTCTGTGACATGTACTGGGACTCTCTCGGGCTCTGTGACTGTGTACAGGAACTCTCTCGGGCTCTGTACCTGTGTACTGGGACCCTCTCGTTCTCTGTGACTGTGTACCGGGACTCTCTCGGGCTCTGTGGCTGTGTACAGGACTCTCTCGGGCTCTGTGACTGTGCACAGGGACTCTCTTGGGTTCTGTGGCTGTGTATAGGGGCTATCTTAGGCTCTGTGAATGTGCACAGGGACTCTTTTCGGGTTCTGTGGCTGTGTACAGGTACTCTCTCGGGCTCTGTGAATGTGTACAGGGACTCTCTCGGGCTTTGTGACTGTGTACAGGGACTCTGTCATGCTATGTGATTGTGTACTGGGACTCTCTGGGGCTCTGTAACTGTGTACTGGGACTCTCCCGGGCTCTGTGACTGTGTACAAGGACTCTCTCGGGCTCTGTGACTGTGTACAGGGACTTTCTCGGCCTCTGTGGCTGAGTACAGGGACTCGCTCTGGCTCTGTGGCTGTGTACTGGGACTGTCTCGGGCTCTGTGACTGTGTACAGGGACTTTCTCAGTCTCTATGGCTGTGTACTGGGGCCTTGTCTGGCTCTGTGACTGTTTACAGGGAGTCTTTTGGGCTCTGTGACTGTGTACAGGGACTCTCTCGGGCTCTGTGACTGTGTACTGGGATTCTCTCAGGCTCTGTGTCTGTGTACTGGGACCCTGTTGGGCTCTGTGGCTGTGTACAGGGACTCGCTCTGGCTTTGGTCTCTGTGACTGTGTACAGGGACTCTCTCGGTCTCTCTGACTGTTTGCAGGGACTCTCTCGGGCTCTGTGACTGTGTACAGGGACTCCCTCGGGCTCTGTTACTGTGTACAGGGACTCTCTCGGGCTCTGCGACTGTGTCCTGGGACTGTCTTGGGCTCTGTGACTGTGTACAGGGACTCTCTGGGGCTCTGTGACTGTGTATTGGGAATCTCCCGGGCTCTGTGGCTGTGTACAGGGACTCTCTCGTGCTCTGTGACTGTGTTGTGGGACTGTCTCGGGCTCTGTGACTGTGCACTGGGACTCTCTCAGGCTCTGTGACTGTGTACTGGGACCCTCTCGGTCTCTGTGACTGTGTACCGGGACTCACTGGGGCTCTGTGACTGTGTACAGGGACTCTCTCGGGCTCTGTGACTGTGTACAGCGTCTCTCTCAGGCTCTGTGGCTGTGTACAGGTACTCTCTCGGGCTCTGTGAATGTGTACAGGGACTCTCTGGGGCTCTGTAACTGTGTACAGGGATTGTGTCTGACTTTGTGGCTGTGTACAGGGACTCTCTCAGGCTCTGTTCCTGTGTACTGGTACTCTGTCTGGCTCTGTGACTGAGTACAGGGACACTCTCGGGCTCTGTGACATGTACTGGGACTCTCTCGGGCTCTGTGACTGTGTACAGGGACTCACTTGGGTCTGTGAGTATGTACAGGGACTCTCTGGGGCTCAGTGACTGTGCACTGGAACTCTCCCGGACTCTGTGGCTGTGTACAGGGACTCTCTGGGGCTCTGTGACTGTGTAGTGGGACTGTCTCGGGCTCTGTGACTGTGCACTGGGACTCTCTCAGGCTCTGTGACTGTGGACTGGGACCCTCTCGGTCTCTGTGAGTGTGTACCGGGACTCTCTGGGGCTCTGTGGTTGTGTACAGGGACTCTCTCGGGCTCTGTGACTGTGTACAGGGACTCTTTTGGGTTCTGTGGCTGTGTATAGGGGCTATCTCAGGCTCTGTGAATGTGTACTGGGACTGTCTCGGGCTCTGTGACTGTGTACAGGGACTCTGTTGGGCTCTGTGACTGTGTACAGGGACTCTCTCTGGCTCTGTCGCTGTGTACAGGGACTCTCTCGGGCTCTGCGACTGTGTAGTGGGAGTGTCTCGGGCTCTGTGACTGTGTACAGGGACTCTGTTGGGCTCTGTGACTGTGTACAGGGACTTTCTCAGTCTCTATGGCTGTGTACTGGGACTCTGTCTGGCTCTGTGTCTGTGTACTGGGACCGTCTCGGGCTCTGTGACTGTGTACAGGGATTGTGTCTGAATCTGTGGCTGTGTACTGTGACTCTCTTGGGCTCTGTGACTGTGTACAGGGACTCACTCGGGCTTTGTGACTGTGTACTGGGACCCTCTCGGGCTCTGCGACTGAGTACAGGGACTGCGTCTGACTCTGTGGCTGTGTACAGGGAATCTGTCGGGCTTTGTGTCTGTGTACAGGGACTTTCTCAGGCTCTGTTGCTGTGTACTGGTACTCTGTCTGGGTCTGTGACTGTGTACTGGGACTCTGGCTCTGTGACGGAGTACAGGGACACTCTCGGGCTCTGTGACATGTACTGGGACTCTCTCGGGCTCTGTGACTGTGTACAGGAACTCTCTCGGGCTCTGTACCTGTGTACAGGGACTCACTTGGGCTCTATGAGTGTGTACAGGGACTCTCTGGGGCTCTGTGAATGTGTACTGGGACTCTCCCAGGCTCTGTGGCTGTGTACAGGGACTCTCTCGGGCTCTGTGACTGTGCACTGGGACTGTTTCGGGCTCTGTGACTGTGCACTGGGACTCTCTCGGGCTCTGTGAATGTGTACAGGGACTCTCTCGGGCTTTGTGACTGTGTACAGGGACTCTGTCATGCTATGTGATTGTGTACTGGGACTCTCTGGGGCTCTGTAACTGTGTACTGGGACTCTCCCGGGCTCTGTGACTGTGTACAGGGACTCTCTCGGGCTCTGTGACTGTGTACAGGGACTTTCTCGGGCTCTGTGGCTGAGTACAGGGACTCGCTCTGGCTCTGTGGCTGTGTACTGGGACTGTCTCGGGCTCTGTGACTGTGTACAGGGACTTTCTCAGTCTCTATGGCTGTGTACTGGGGCCTTGTCTGGCTCTGTGACTGTTTACAGGGAGTCTTTTGGGCTCTGTGACTGTGTACAGGGACTCCCTCGGGCTCTGTGACTGTGTACTGGGATTCTCTCAGGCTCTGTGTCTGTGTACTGGGACCCTGTTGGGCTCTGTGGCTGTGTACAGGGACTCGCTCTGGCTTCGGTCTCTGTGACTGTGTACAGGGACTCTCTCGGTCTCTGTGACTGTTTGCAGGGACTCTCTCGGGCTCTGTGACTGTGTACTGGGACTCTCTCAGGCTCTGTGACTGTGTGCTGGGACCCTCTCGGGCTTTGTGGCTGTGTACTGGGACCCTCTCGGTCTCTGTGACTGTGCACCGGGACTCACTGGGGCTCTGTTACTGTGTACTGGGACTCTCTCGGGCTCTGTGGCTGTGTACAGGGACTCCCTCGGGCTCTGTTACTGTGTACAGGGACTCTCTCGGGCTCTGCGACTGTGTCCTGGGACTGTCTTGGGCTCTGTGACTGTGTACAGGGACTCTGTTGGGCTCTGCGACTGAGTACAGGGACTGCATCTGACTCTGTGGCTGTGTACAGGGAATCTGTCGGGCTTTGTGTCTGTGTACAGGGACTTTCTCAGGCTCTGTTGCTGTGTACTGGTACTCTGTCTGGGTCTGTGACTGTGTACTGGGACTCTGGCTCTGTGACGGAGTACAGGGACACTCTCGGGCTCTGTGACATGTACTGGGACTCTCTCGGGCTCTGTGACTGTGTACAGGAACTCTCTCGGGCTCTGTACCTGTGTACTGGGACCCTCTCGTTCTCTGTGACTGTGTACCGGGACTCTCTCGGGCTCTGTGGCTGTGTACAGGACTCTCTCGGGCTCTGTGACTGTGCACAGGGACTCTCTTGGGTTCTGTGGCTGTGTATAGGGGCTATCTTAGGCTCTGTGAATGTGCACAGGGACTCTTTTCGGGTTCTGCGACTGTGTACATGGACTCTCTCGGGCTCTGTGACTGTGTACAGCGTCTCTCTCAGGCTCTGTGGCTGTGTACAGGTACTCTCTCGGGCTCTGTGAATGTGTACAGGGACTCTCTCGGTCTTTGTGACTGTGTACAGGGACTCTGTCATGCTATGTGATTGTGTACTGGGACTCTCTGGGGCTCTGTAACTGTGTACTGGGACTCTCCCGGGCTCTGTGACTGTGTACAGGGACTCTCTCGGGCTCTATGACTGTGTACAGGGACTTTCTCGGGCTCTGTGGCTGAGTACAGGGACTCGCTCTGGCTCTGTGGCTGTGTACTGGGACTGTCTCGGGCTCTGTGACTGTGTACAGGGACTTTCTCAGTCTCTATGGCTGTGTACTGGGGCCTTGTCTGGCTCTGTGACTGTTTACAGGGAGTCTTTTGGGCTCTGTGACTGTGTACAGGGACTCTCTCGGGCTCTGTGACTGTGTACTGGGATTCTCTCAGGCTCTGTGTCTGTGTACTGGGACCCTGTTGGGCTCTGTGGCTGTGTACAGGGACTCGCTCTGGCTTCGGTCTCTGTGACTGTGTACAGGGACTCTCTCGGTCTCTCTGACTGTTTGCAGGGACTCTCTCGGGCTCTGTGACTGTGTACTGGGACTCTCTCAGGCTCTGTGACTGTGTGCTGGGACCCTCTCGGGCTTTGTGGCTGTGTACAGGGACCCTCTCGGGTCTGTGGCTGTGTACAGGGACTCGCTCTGGCTTCGGTCTCTGTGACTGTGTACAGGGACTCTCTCGGTCTCTGTGACTGTTTGCAGGGACTCTCTCGGGCTCTGTGACTGTGTACTGGGACTCTCTCAGGCTCTGTGACTGTGTACAGGAGCTCTCTCGGGCTCTGTACCTGTCTACAGGGACTCACTTGGGCTCTGTGAGTGTGTACAGGGACTCTCTGGGGCTCTGTGACTGTGTACTGGGATTCTCCCGGGCTCTGTGGCTGTGTACAGGGACTCTCTGGGGCTCTGTGACTGTGTACTGGGACTCTCCCGGGCTCTGTGGCTGTGTACTGGGACTGTCTCGGGCTCTGTGACTGTGCACTGGGACTCTCTCAGGCTCTGTGACTGTGTACTACGACCTTCTTGGTCTCTGTGACTGTGTACAGGGACTCCCTCGGGCTCTGTGAATGTGTACAGGGACTCTCTGGGGCTCTGTAACTGTGTACAGGGATTGTGTCTGACTTTGTGGCTGTGTACAGGGACTCTCTCAGGCTCTGTTCCTGTGTACTGGTACTCTGTCTGGCTCTGTGACTGAGTACAGGGACACTCTCGGGCTCTGTGACATGTACTGGGACTCTCTCGGGCTCTGTGACTGTGTACAGGGACTCACTTGGGTCTGTGAGTATGTACAGGGACTCTCTGGGGCTCAGTGACTGTGCACTGGAACTCTCCCGGGCTCTGTGGCTGCGTACAGGGACTCTCTTGGGTTCTGTGGCTGTGTATAGGGGCTATCTCAGGCTCTGTGAATGTGTACTGGGACTGTCTCGGGCTCTGTGACTGTGTACAGGGACTCTGTTGGGCTCTGTGACTGTGTACAGGGACTCTCTCTGGCTCTGTCGCTGTGTACAGGGACTCTCTCGGGCTCTGCGACTGTGTAGTGGGAGTGTCTCGGGCTCTGTGACTGTGTACAGGGACTCTGTTGGGCTCTGTGACTGTGTACAGGGACTTTCTCAGTCTCTATGGCTGTGTACTGGGACTCTGTCTGGCTCTGTGTCTGTGTACTGGGACCGTCTCGGGCTCTGTGTCTGTGTACTGGGACCGTCTCGGGCTCTGTGACTGTGTACAGGGATTGTGTCTGAATCTGTGGCTGTGTACTGTGACTCTCTTGGGCTCTGTGACTGTGTACAGGGACTCACTCGGGCTTTGTGACTGTGTACTGGGACCCTCTCGGGCTCTGCGACTGAGTACAGGGACTGCGTCTGACTCTGTGGCTGTGTACAGGGAATCTGTCGGGCTTTGTGTCTGTGTACAGGGACTTTCTCAGGCTCTGTTGCTGTGTACTGGTACTCTGTCTGGGTCTGTGACTGTGTACTGGGACTCTGGCTCTGTGACGGAGTACAGGGACACTCTCGGGCTCTGTGACATGTACTGGGACTCTCTCGGGCTCTGTGACTGTGTACAGGAACTCTCTCGGGCTCTGTACCTGTGTACAGGGACTCACTTGGGCTCTATGAGTGTGTACAGGGACTCTCTGGGGCTCTGTGAATGTGTACTGGGACTCTCCCAGGCTCTGTGGCTGTGTACAGGGACTCTCTCGGGCTCTGTGACTGTGCACTGGGACTGTTTCGGGCTCTGTGACTGTGCACTGGGACTCTCTCGGGCTCTGTGAATGTGTACAGGGACTCTCTCGGGCTTTGTGACTGTGTACAGGGACTCTGTCATGCTATGTGATTGTGTACTGGGACTCTCTGGGGCTCTGTAACTGTGTACTGGGACTCTCCCGGGCTCTGTGACTGTGTACAGGGACTCTCTCGGGCTCTGTGACTGTGTACAGGGACTTTCTCGGGCTCTGTGGCTGAGTACAGGGACTCGCTCTGGCTCTGTGGCTGTGTACTGGGACTGTCTCGGGCTCTGTGACTGTGTACAGGGACTTTCTCAGTCTCTATGGCTGTGTACTGGGGCCTTGTCTGGCTCTGTGACTGTTTACAGGGAGTCTTTTGGGCTCTGTGACTGTGTACAGGGACTCCCTCGGGCTCTGTGACTGTGTACTGGGATTCTCTCAGGCTCTGTGTCTGTGTACTGGGACCCTGTTGGGCTCTGTGGCTGTGTACAGGGACTCGCTCTGGCTTCGGTCTCTGTGACTGTGTACAGGGACTCTCTCGGTCTCTGTGACTGTTTGCAGGGACTCTCTCGGGCTCTGTGACTGTGTACTGGGACTCTCTCAGGCTCTGTGACTGTGTGCTGGGACCCTCTCGGGCTTTGTGGCTGTGTACTGGGACCCTCTCGGTCTCTGTGACTGTGCACCGGGACTCACTGGGGCTCTGTTACTGTGTACTGGGACTCTCTCGGGCTCTGTGGCTGTGTACAGGGACTCCCTCGGGCTCTGTTACTGTGTACAGGGACTCTCTCGGGCTCTGCGACTGTGTCCTGGGACTGTCTTGGGCTCTGTGACTGTGTACAGGGACTCTGTTGGGCTCTGCGACTGAGTACAGGGACTGCATCTGACTCTGTGGCTGTGTACAGGGAATCTGTCGGGCTTTGTGTCTGTGTACAGGGACTTTCTCAGGCTCTGTTGCTGTGTACTGGTACTCTGTCTGGGTCTGTGACTGTGTACTGGGACTCTGGCTCTGTGACGGAGTACAGGGACACTCTCGGGCTCTGTGACATGTACTGGGACTCTCTCGGGCTCTGTGACTGTGTACAGGAACTCTCTCGGGCTCTGTACCTGTGTACTGGGACCCTCTCGTTCTCTGTGACTGTGTACCGGGACTCTCTCGGGCTCTGTGGCTGTGTACAGGACTCTCTCGGGCTCTGTGACTGTGCACAGGGACTCTCTTGGGTTCTGTGGCTGTGTATAGGGGCTATCTTAGGCTCTGTGAATGTGCACAGGGACTCTTTTCGGGTTCTGTGACTGTGTACATGGACTCTCTCGGGCTCTGTGACTGTGTACAGCGTCTCTCTCAGGCTCTGTGGCTGTGTACAGGTACTCTCTCGGGCTCTGTGAATGTGTACAGGGACTCTCTCGGTCTTTGTGACTGTGTACAGGGACTCTGTCATGCTATGTGATTGTGTACTGGGACTCTCTGGGGCTCTGTAACTGTGTACTGGGACTCTCCCGGGCTCTGTGACTGTGTACAGGGACTCTCTCGGGCTCTGTGACTGTGTACAGGGACTTTCTCGGGCTCTGTGGCTGAGTACAGGGACTCGCTCTGGCTCTGTGGCTGTGTACTGGGACTGTCTCGGGCTCTGTGACTGTGTACAGGGACTTCTCAGTCTCTATGGCTGTGTACTGGGGCCTTGTCTGGTTCTGTGACTGTTTACAGGGAGTCTTTTGGGCTCTGTGACTGTGTACAGGGACTCTCTCGGGCTCTGTGACTGTGTACTGGGATTCTCTCAGGCTCTGTGTCTGTGTACTGGGACCCTGTCGGGCTCTGTGGCTGTGTACAGGGACTCGCTCTGGCTTCGGTCTCTGTGACTGTGTACAGGGACTCTCTCGGTCTCTGTGACTGTTTGCAGGGACTCTCTCGGGCTCTGTGACTGTGTACTGGGACTCTCTCAGGCTCTGTGACTGTGTGCTGGGACCCTCTCGGGCTTTGTGGCTGTGTACAGGGACCCTCTCGGGTCTGTGGCTGTGTACAGGGACTCGCTCTGGCTTCGGTCTCTGTGACTGTGTACAGGGACTCTCTCGGTCTCTGTGACTGTTTGCAGGGACTCTCTGGGGCTCTGTGACTGTGTACTGGGACTCTCCCGGGCTCTGTGGCTGTGTACTGGGACTGTCTCGGGCTCTGTGACTGTGCACTCGGACTCTCTCAGGCTCTGTGACTGTGTACTACGACCTTCTTGGTCTCTGTGACTGTGTACAGGGACTCCCTCGGGCTCTGTGGCTGTGTACAGGGACTCACTCAGGCTCTGTTGCTGTGTACTGGGACTCTGTCTGGCTCTGCGGCTGTGTACTGGTGCTCTGTCTGGGTCTGTAACTGTGTACTGGGACTCTGTCTGGGTCTGTGACTGAGTACAGGGACACTCTCAGGCTCTGTGACATGCACTGGGACTCTCACGGGCTCTGTGACCGTGTACAGGAACTCTCTTGGGCTCTGTGACTGTGTATAGGGACGCTCTCGGGCTCTGTGACTGTGTATAGGGTCTCTCTCGGACTCTGTGGCTGAGTACAGGGACTTGCTCTGGCTCTGTGGCTGTGTACTGGGACTCTCTCGGGCTCTGTGACTGTGTACAGGGACTTTCTCAGTCTCTATGGCTGTGTACTGGGACTCTGTGTGCCTCTGTGACTGTGTACAGGGATTGTGTCTCACTCTGTGGCTGTGTACAGGGAATCTGTCGGGCTCTGTGTCTGTGTACAGGGACTCTCTCAGGCTCTGTTGCTGTGTACTGGTACTCTGTCTGGCTCTGTGACTGAGTACAGGGACACACTCGGGCTCTGTGACATGTACTGGGAGTCTCTCGGGCTCTGTGACTGTGTACAGGAACTCTCTCGGGCTCTGCACCTGTGTACAGGGACTCACTTGGGTCTGTGATTGTGTACAGGGACTCTCTGGGGCTCTGTGACTGTGTATTGGGACTCTCCTGGGCTCTGTGGCTGTGTACAGGGACTCTCTCGTGCTCTGTGACTGTGTTGTGGGATTGTCTCGGGCTCTGTGACTGTGCACTGGGACTCTCTCAGGCTCTGTGACTGTGTACTGGGACCCTCTCGGTCTCTGTGAATGTGTACCGGGACACACTGGGGCTCTGTGACTGTGTACAGGGACTCTCTCGGGCTCTGTGACTGTGTACAGCATCTCTCTCAGGCTCTGTGGCTGTGTACAGGTACTCTCTCGGGCTCTGTGAATGTGTACAGGGACTCTCTGGGGCTCTGTAACTGTGTACAGGGATTGTGTCTGACTTTGTGGCTGTGTACAGGGACTCTCTCAGGCTCTGTTCCTGTGTACTGGTACTCTGTCTGGCTCTGTGACTGAGTACAGGGACACTCTCGGGCTCTGTGACATGTACTGGGACTCTCTCGGGCTCTGTGACTGTGTACAGGGACTCACTTAGGTCTGTGAGTGTGTACAGGGACTCTCTGGGGCTCAGTGACTGTGCACTGGAACTCTCCCGGGCTCTGTGGCTGTGTACAGGGACTCTCTGGGGCTCTGTGACTGTGTAGTGGGACTGTCTCGGGCTCTGTGACTGTGCACTGGGACTCTCTCAGGCTCTGTGACTGTGGACTGGGACCCTCTCGGTCTCTGTGAGTGTGTACCGGGACTCTCTGGGGCTCTGTGGCTGTGTACAGGGACTCTCTCGGGCTCTGTGACTGTGTACAGGGACTCTCTTGGGTTCTGTGGCTGTGTATAGGGGCTATCTCAGGCTCTGTGAATGTGTACTGGGACTGTCTCGGGCTCTGTGACTGTGTACAGGGACTCTGTTGGGCTCTGTGACTGTGTACAGGGACTCTCTCTGGCTCTGTCGCTGTGTACAGGGACTCTCTCGGGCTCTGCGACTGTGTAGTGGGAGTGTCTCGGGCTCTGTGACTGTGTACAGGGACTCTGTTGGGCTCTGTGACTGTGTACAGGGACTTTCTCAGTCTCTATGGCTGTGTACTGGGACTCTGTCTGGCTCTGTGTCTGTGTACTGGGACCGTCTCGGGCTCTGTGACTGTGTACAGGGATTGTGTCTGAATCTGTGGCTGTGTACTGTGACTCTCTTGGGCTCTGTGACTGTGTACAGGGACTCACTCGGGCTTTGTGACTGTGTACTGGGACCCTCTCGGGCTCTGCGACTGAGTACAGGGACTGCGTCTGACTCTGTGGCTGTGTACAGGGAATCTGTCGGGCTTTGTGTCTGTGCACAGGGACTTTCTCAGGCTCTGTTGCTGTGTACTGGTACTCTCTCTGGGTCTGTGACTGTGTACTGGGACTCTGGCTCTGTGACGGAGTACAGGGACACTCTCGGGCTCTGTGACATGTACTGGGACTCTCTCGGGCTCTGTGACTGTGTACAGGAATTCTCTCGGGCTCTGTACCTGTGTACAGGGACTCACTTGGGCTCTATGAGTGTGTACAGGGACTCTCTGGGGCTCTGTGAATGTGTACTGGGACTCTCCCAGGCTCTGTGGCTGTGTACAGGGACTCTCTCGGGCTCTGTGACTGTGTACTGGGACTGTTTCGGGCTCTGTGACTGTGAACTGGGACTCTCTCGGGCTCTGTGAATGTGTACAGGGACTCTCTCGGGCTTTGTGACTGTGTACAGGGACTCTGTCATGCTATGTGATTGTGTACTGGGACTCTCTGGGGCTCTGTAACTGTGTACTGGGACTCTCCTGGGCTCTGTGACTGTGTACAGGGACTCTCTCGGGCTCTGTGACTGTGTACAGGGACTTTCTCGGGCTCTGTGGCTGAGTACAGGGACTCGCTCTGGCTCTGTGGCTGTGTACTGGGACTGTCTCGGGCTCTGTGACTGTGTACAGGGACTTTCTCAGTCTCTATGGCTGTGTACTGGGGCCTTGTCTGGCTCTGTGACTGTTTACAGGGAGTCTTTTGGGCTCTGTGACTGTGTACAGGGACTCCCTCGGGCTCTGTGACTGTGTACTGGGATTCTCTCAGGCTCTGTGTCTGTGTACTGGGACCCTGTCGGGCTCTGTGGCTGTGTATAGGGACTCGCTCTGGCTTCGGTCTCTGTGACTGTGTACAGGGACTCTCTCGGTCTCTGTGACTGTTTGCAGGGGCTCTCTCGGGCTCTGTGACTGTGTACTGGGACTCTCTCAGGCTCTGTGACTGTGTGCTGGGACCCTCTCGGGCTTTGTGGCTGTGTACAGGGACCCTCTCGGGTCTGTGGCTGTGTACAGGGACTCGCTCTGGCTTCGGTCTCTGTGACTGTGTACAGGGACTCTCTCGGTCTCTGTGACTGTTTGCAGGGACTCTCTCGGGCTCTGTGACTGTGTACTGGGACTCTCTCAGGCTCTGTGACTGTGTACAGGAACTCTCTCGGGCTCTGTACCTGTCTACAGGGACTCACTTGGGCTCTGTGAGTGTGTACAGGGACTCTCTGGGGCTCTGTGACTGTGTACTGGGATTCTCCCGGGCTCTGTGACTGTGTACTACGACCTTCTTGGTCTCTGTGACTGTGTACAGGGACTCCCTCGGGCTCTGTGGCTGTGTACAGGGACTCACTCAGGCTCTGTTGCTGTGTACTGGGACTCTGTCTGGCTCTGCGGCTGTGTACTGGTGCTCTGTCTGGGTCTGTAACTGTGTACTGGGACTCTGTCAGGGTCTGTGACTGAGTACAGGGACACTCTCAGGCTCTGTGACATGCACTGGGACTCTCACGGGCTCTGTGACCGTGTACAGGAACTCTCTTGTGCTCTGTGACTGTGTATAGGGACGCTCTCGGGCTCTGTGACTGTGTATAGGGTCTCTCTCGGACTCTGTGGCTGAGTACAGGGACTTGCTCTGGCTCTGTGGCTGTGTACTGGGACTCTCTCGGGCTCTGTGACTGTGTACAGGGACTTTCTCAGTCTCTATGGCTGTGTACTGGGACTCTGTGTGCCTCTGTGACTGTGTACAGGGATTGTGTCTCACTCTGTGGCTGTGTACAGGGAATCTGTCGGGCTCTGTGTCTGTGTACAGGGACTCTCTCAGGCTCTGTTGCTGTGTACTGGTACTCTGTCTGGCTCTGTGACTGAGTACAGGGACACACTCGGGCTCTGTGACATGTACTGGGACTCTCTCGGGCTCTGTGACTGTGTACAGGAACTCTCTCGGGCTCTGCACCTGTGTACAGGGACTCACTTGGGTCTGTGAGTGTGTACAGGGACTCTCTGGGGCTCTGTGACTGTGTACTGGGACCTCTCCTGGGCTCTGTGGCTGTGTACAGGGACTCTCTCGGGCTCTGTGACTGTGTAGTGGGACTGTCTCGGGCTCTGTGACTGTGCAGTGGTACTCTCTCGGGCTCTGTGACTGTGTACTGGGACCCTCTCGGTCTCTGTGACTGTGTACCGGGACTCACTGGGGCTCTGTTACTGTGTACTGGGACTCTCTCGGGCTCTGTGGCTGTGTACAGGGACTCCCTCGGGCTCTGTTACTGTGTACAGGGACTCTCTCGGGCTCTGTGACTGTGTACAGGGACTCTCTCGGGCTCTGTGACTGTGTACAGGGACTGTCTCGGGCTCTGTGACTGTGTACTGGGACCCTCTCGTTCTCTGTGACTGTGTACCGGGACTCTCTCGGGCTCTGTGGCTGTGTACAGGACTCTCTCGGGCTCTGTGACTGTGCACAGGGACTCTCTTGGGTTCTGTGGCTGTGTATAGGGGCTATCTTAGCCTCTGTGAATGTGCACAGGGACTCTTTTCGGGTTCTGTGACTGTGTACATGGACTCTCTCGGGCTCTGTGACTGTGTACAGCGTCTCTCTCAGGCTCTGTGGCTGTGTACAGGTACTCTCTCGGGCTCTGTGAATGTGTACAGGGACTCTCTCGGGCTTTGTGACTGTGTACAGGGACTCTGTCATGCTATGTGATTGTGTACTGGGACTTTCTGGGGCTCTGTAACTGTGTACTGGGACTCTCCCGGGCTCTTTGACTGTGTACAGGGACTCCCTCGGGCTCTGTGACTGTGTACAGGGACTTTCTCGGGCTCTGTGGCTGAGTACAGGGACTCGCTGTGGCTCTGTGGCTGTGTACTGGGACTGTCTCGGGCTCTGTGACTGTGTACAGGGACTTTCTCAGTCTCTATGGCTGTGTACTGGGGCCTTGTCTGGTTCTGTGACTGTTTACAGGGAGTCTTTTGGGCTCTGTGACTGTGTACAGGGACTCTCTCGGGCTGTGTGACTGTGTACAGGGACTCTGTCTGGCTCTGTGACTGTGTACAGGGACTCTCTCGGGCTCTGTGACTGTGTACAGGGACTCTCTTGGGTTCTGTGGCTGTGTATAGGGGCTATCTCAGGCTCTGTGAATGTGTACTGGGACTGTCTCGGGCTCTGTGACTGTGTACAGGGACCCTGTTGGGCTCTGTGACTGTGTACAGGGACTCTGTCTGGCTCTGTCGCTGTGTACAGGGACTCTCTCAGGCTCTGCGACTGTGTAGTGGGACTGTCTCGGGCTCTGTGACTGTGTACTGGGATTCTCTCGGGCTCTGTGACTGTGTACAGGGACTCTCTTGGGCTCTGTGTCTGTGTACTGGGATTCGCTCAGGCTCTGTGTCTGTGTACTGGGACCCTGTCGGGCTCTGTGGCTGTGTAGAGGGACTCGCTCTGGCTTCGGTCTCTGTGACTGTGTACAGGGACTCTCTCGGTCTCTGTGACTGTTTGCAGGGACTCTCTCGGGCTCTGTGACTGTTTACTGGGACTCTCTCAGGCTCTGTGACTGTGTGCTGGGACCCTCTCGGGCTTTGTGGCTGTGTACAGGGACCCTCTCGGGTCTGTGGCTGTGTACAGGGACTCGCTCTGGCTTCGGTCTCTGTGACTGTGTACAGGGACTCTCTCGGTCTCTGTGACTGTTTGCAGGGACTCTCTCGGGCTCTGTGACTGTGTACTGGGACTCTCTCAGGCTCTGTGACTGTGTACAGGAACTCTCTCGGGCTCTGTACCTGTCTACAGGGACTCACTTGGGCTCTGTGAGTGTGTACAGGGACTCTCTGGGGCTCTGTGACTGTGTACTGGGACTCTCCCGGGCTCTGTGGCTGTGTACAGGGACTCTCTGGGGCTCTGTGACTGTGTACTGGGACTCGCCCAGGCTCTGTGGCTGTGTACAGGGACTCTCTCGGGCTCTGTGACTGTGTACTGGGACTGTCTCGGGCTCTGTCACTGTGCACTGGGACTCTCTCAGTCTCTGTGACTGTGTACTACGACCTTCTTGGTCTCTGTGGCTGTGTACAGGGACTCACTCAGGCTCTGTTGCTGTGTACTGGGACTCTGTCTGGCTCTGCGGCTGTGTACTGGTGCTCTGTCTGGGTCTGTAACTGTGTACTGGGACTCTGTCTGGGTCTGTGACTGAGTACAGGGACACACTCGGGCTCTGTGACATGTACTGGGACTCTCTCGGGCTCTGTGACTGTGTACAGGAACTCTCTCGGGCTCTGCACCTGTGTACAGGGACTCACTTGGGTCTGTGAGTGTGTACAGGGACTCTCTGGGGCTCTGTGACTGTGTACTGGGACTCTCCCGGGCTCTGTGGCTGTGTACAGGGACTCTCTCGGGCTCTGTGACTGTGTAGTGGGACTGTCTCGGGCTCTGTGACTGTGCAGTGGGACTCTCTCAGGCTCTGTGACTGTGTACTGGGACCCTCTCGGTCTCTGTGACTGTGTACCGGGACTCACTGGGGCTCTGTGACTGTGTACTGGGACTCTCTCGGGCTCTGTGGCTGTGTACAGGGACTCTGTTGGGCTCTGTGACTGTGTACAGGGAGTCTGTCTGGCTCTGTCGCTGTGTACAGGGACTCTCTCGGGCTCTGCGACTGTGTAGTGGGACTGTCTCGGGCTCTGTGACTGTGTACTGGGATTCTCTCGGGCTCTGTGACTGTGTACTGGGATTCTCTCAGGCTCTGTGTCTGTGTACTTGGACCCTGTCGGGCTCTGTGGCTGTGTACAGGGACTCGCTCTGGCTTCGGTCTCTGTGACTGTGTACAGGGACTCTCTCGGTCTCTGTGACTGTTTGCAGGGTCTCTCTCGGGCTCTGTGACTGTGTACTGGGACTCTCTCAGGCTCTGTGACTGTGTACTGGGACCCTCTCGGGCTCTGTGACTGTGTACAGGGATCCTCTCGGGTTCTGTGGCTGTGTACAGGGATTCGCTCTGGCTTCAGTCGCTGTGACTGTGTACAGGGACTGTCTCGGGCTCTGTGACTGTGTACAGGGACTCTCTCGGGCTCTGTGGCTGTGTTCTGGGACTGTCTCAGCTCTGTGAATGTGTATAGGGACTCTCTCGGGCTCTGTGAATGTGTACTTGGTCTCTCTCGGGCTCTGTGACTGTGTACAGGTACCCTGTCGGGCTCTGTGACTGTGTACAGTGACTCTCTCGGGCTCTGCACCTGTGTACAGGGACTCACTTGGGTCTGTGAGTGTGTACAGGGACTCTCTGGGGCTCTGTGACTGTGTACTGGGACTCTCCCGGGCTCTGTGGCTGTGTACAGGGACTCTCTTGGGCTCTGTGACTGTGTACAGCGTCTCTCTCAGGCTCTGTGGCTGTGTACAGGTACTCTCTCGGGCTCTGTGAATGTGTACAGGGACTGTCTCGGGCTCTGTGACTGTGTACAGGGACTCTCTCGGGCTCTGTGGCTGTGTTCTGGGACTGTCTCAGCTCTGTGAATGTGTATAGGGACTCTCTCGGGCTCTGTGACTGTGTACAGGGACTCTCTCAGGCTCTGTGACTGTGTACAGGGACTTTCTCGGGCTCTGTGGCTGAGTACAGGCACTCGCTCTGGCTCTGTGGCTGTGTACTGGGACTCTCTCGGGCTCTGTGACTGTGTACAGGGACTTTCTCAGTCTCTATGGCTGTGTAGTGGGACCTTGTCTGGCTCTGTGACTGTTTACAGGGAGTCTTTTGGGCTCTGTGACTGTGTACAGGGACTCTCTCGGGCTCTGTGACTGTGGACTGGGACTCTGTCATGCTATGTGACTGTGTACTGGGACTCTCTGGGGCTCTGTAACTGTGTACTGGGACTCTCCGGGCTCTGTTGCTGTGTACTGGTACTCTGTCTGGCTCTGTGACTGAGTACAGGGACACACTCGGGCTCTGTGACATGTACTGGGACTCTTTTGGGCTCTGTGACTGTGTACAGGAACTCTCTCGGGCTCTGCACCTGTGTACAGGGACTCACTTGGGTCTGTGAGTGTGTACAGGGACTCTCTGGGGCTCTGTGACTGTGTACTGGGACTCTCCCGGGCTCTGTGGCTGTGTACAGGGACTCTCTCGGGCTCTGTGACTGTGTAGTGGGACTGTCTCGGGCTCTGTGACTGTGCAGTGGGACTCTCTCAGGCTCTGTGACTGTGTACTGGGACCCTCTCGGTCTCTGTGACTGTGTACCGGGACTCACTGGGGCTCTGTGACTGTGTACTGGGACTCTCTCGGGCTCTGTGGCTGTGTACAGGGACTCCCTCGGGCTCTGTTACTGTGTACAGGGACTCTCTCGCGCTCTGCGACTGTGTCCTGGGACTGTCTCGGGCTCTGTGACTGTGTACAGGGACTCTGTTGGGCTCTGTGACTGTGTACAGGGACTCTGTCTGGCTCTGTCGCTGTGTACAGGGACTCTCTCGGGCTCTGCGACTGTGTACTGGGACTGTCTCTGGCTCTGTGACTGTGTACTGGGACCCTGTCGGGCTCTGTGGCTGTGTACAGGGTCTGTCTTCAGCTCTGTGGCTGAGTACAGGGACTCGCTTTGGCTCTGTGGCTGTGTACTGGGACTCTCTCGGGCTCTGTGACTGTGTACAGGGACTTTCTCAGTCTCTATGGCTGTGTACTGGGACTCTGTCTGGCTCTGTGTCTGTGTACTGGGACCGTCTCAGGCTCTGTGACTGTGTACAGGGATTGTGTCTGAATCTGTGGCTGTGTACTGTGACTCTCTTGGGCTCTGTGACTGTGTACAGGGACTCACTCGGGCTTTGTGACTGTGTACTGGGACCCTCTCGGGCTCTGCGACTGAGTACAGGGACTGCGTCTGACTCTGTGGCTGTGTACAGGGAATCTGTCGGGCCTTGTGTCTGTGTACAGGGACTTTCTGAGGCTCTGTTGCTGTGTACTGGTACTCTGTCTGGGTCTGTGACTGTGTACTGGGACTCTGGCTCTGTGACGGAGTACAGGGACACTCTCGGGCTCTGTGACATGTACTGGGACTCTCTCGGGCTCTGTGACTGTGTACAGGAACTCTCTCGGGCTCTGTACCTGTGTACAGGGACTCAGTTGGGCTCTGTGAGTGTGTACAGGGACTCTCTGGGGCTCTGTGAATGTGTACTGGGACTGTTTCGGGCTCTGTGACTGTGCACTGGGACTCTCTCGGGCTCTGTAACTGTGTACTGGGACCCTCTCGTTCTCTGTGACTGTGTACCGGGACTCTCTCGGGCTCTGTGGCTGTGTACAGGACTCTCTCGGGCTCTGTGACTGTGCACAGGGACTCTCTTGGGTTCTGTAGCTGTGTATAGGGGCTATCTTAGCCTCTGTGAATGTGCACAGGGACTCTTTTCGGGTTCTGTGACTGTGTACATGGACTCTCTCGGGCTCTGTGACTGTGTACAGCGTCTCTCTCAGGCTCTGTGGCTGTGTACAGGTACTCTCTCGGGCTCTGTGAATGTGTACAGGGACTCTCTCGGGCTTTGTGACTGTGTACAGGGACTCTGTCATGCTATGTGATTGTGTACTGGGACTCTCTGGGGCTCTGTAACTGTGTACTGGGACTCTCCCGGGCTCTTTGACTGTGTACAGGGACTCCCTCGGGCTCTGTGACTGTGTACAGGGACTTTCTCGGGCTCTGTGGCTGAGTACAGGGACTCGCTGTGGCTCTGTGGCTGTGTACTGGGACTGTCTCGGGCTCTGTGACTGTGTACAGGGACTTTCTCAGTCTCTATGGCTGTGTACTGGGGCCTTGTCTGGCTCTGTGACTGTTTACAGGGAGTCTTTTGGGCTCTGTGACTGTGTACAGGGACTCTCTCGGGCTGTGTGACTGTGTACAGGGACTCTGTCTGGCTCTGTGACTGTGTACAGGGACTCTCTTGGGTTCTGTGGCTGTGTATAGGGGCTATCTCAGGCTCTGTGAATGTGTACTGGGACTGTCTCGGGCTCTGTGACTGTGTACAGGGACCCTGTTGGGCTCTGTGACTGTGTACAGGGACTGTGTCTGGCTCTGTCGCTGTGTACAGGGACTCTCTCGGGCTCTGCGACTGTGTAGTGGGACTGTCTCGGGCTCTGTGACTGTGTACTGGGATTCTCTCGGGCTCTGTGACTGTGTACTGGGATTCTCTCAGGCTCTGTGTCTGTGTACTGGGACCCTGTCGGGCTCTTTGGCTGTGTACAGGGACTCGCTCTGGCTTCGGTCTCTGTGACTGTGTACAGGGACTCTCTCGGTCTCTGTGACTGTTTGCAGGGACTCTCTCGGGCTCTGTGACTGTGTACTGGGACTCTCTCAGGCTCTGTGACTGTGTACAGGAACTCTCTCGGGCTCTGTACCTGTCTACAGGGACTCACTTGGGCTCTGTGAGTGTGTACAGGGACTCTCTGGGGCTCTGTGAGTGTGTACTGGGACTCTCCCGGGCTCTGTGGCTGTGTACAGGGACTCTCTGGGGCTCTGTGACTGTGTACTGGGACTCTCCCGGGCTCTGTGGCTGTGTACAGGGACTCTGTCGGGCTCTGTGACTGTGTACTGGGACTCTGGCTCTGTGACGGAGTACAGGGACACTCTCGGGCTCTGTGACATGTACTGGGACTCTCTCGGGCTCTGTGACTGTGTACAGGAACTCTCTCGGGCTCTGTACCTGTGTACAGGGACTCAGTTGGGCTCTGTGAGTGTGTACAGGGACTCTCTGGGGCTCTGTGAATGTGTACTTGGACTGTTTCGGGCTCTGTGACTGTGCACTGGGACTCTCTCGGGCTCTGTAACTGTGTACTGGGACCCTCTCGTTCTCTGTGACTGTGTACCGGGACTCTCTCGGGCTCTGTGGCTGTGTACAGGACTCTCTCGGGCTCTGTGACTATGCACAGGGACTCTCTTGGGTTCTGTGGCTGTGTATAGGGGCTATCTTAGGCTCTGTGAATGTGCACAGGGACTCTTTTCGGGTTCTGTGACTGTGTACATGGACTCTCTCGGGCTCTGTGACTGTGTACAGCGTCTCTCTCAGGCTCTGTGGCTGTGTACAGGTACTCTCTCGGGCTCTGTGAATGTGTACAGGGACTCTCTCGGGCTTTGTGACTGTGTACAGGGACTCTGTCATGCTATGTGATTGTGTACTGGGACTCTCTGGGGCTCTGTAACTGTGTACTGGGACTTTCTCGGGCTCTGTGGCTGAGTACAGGGACTCGCTCTGGCTCTGTGGCTGTGTACTGGGACTGTCTCGGGCTCTGTGACTGTGTACAGGGACTTTCTCAGTCTCTATGGCTGTGTACTGGGGCTTGTCTGGCTCTGTGACTGTGTACAGGGACTTTCTCAGTCTCTATGGCTGTGTACTGGGGCTTGTCTGGCTCTGTGACTGTTTACAGGGAGTCTTTTGGGCTCTGTGACTGTGTACAGGGACTCTCTCGGGCTCTGTGTCTGTGTACTGGGATTCTCTCAGGCTCTGTGTCTGTGTACTGGGACCCTGTCGGGCTCTGTGGCTGTGTAGAGGGACTCGCTCTGGCTTCGGTCTCTGTGACTGTGTACAGGGACTCTCTCGGTCTCTGTGACTGTTTGCAGGGACTCTCTCGGGCTCTGTGACTGTTTACTGGGACTCTCTCAGGCTCTGTGACTGTGTGCTGGGACCCTCTCGGGCTTTGTGGCTGTGTACAGGGACCCTCTCGGGTCTGTGGCTGTGTACAGGGACTCGCTCTGGCTTCGGTCTCTGTGACTGTGTACAGGGACTCTCTCGGTCTCTGTGACTGTTTGCAGGGACTCTCTCGGGCTCTGTGACTGTGTACTGGGACTATCTCAGGCTCTGTGACTGTGTACAGGAACTCTCTCGGGCTCTGTACCTGTCTACAGGGACTCACTTGGGCTCTGTGAGTGTGTACAGGGACTCTCTGGGGCTCTGTGACTGTGTACTGGGACTCTCCCGGGCTCTGTGGCTGTGTACAGGGACTCTCTGGGGCTCTGTGACTGTGTACTGGGACTCTCCCGGGCTCTGTGGCTGTGTACAGGGACTCCCTCGGGCTCTGTTACTGTGTACAGGGACTCTCTCGGGCTCTGCGACTGTGTCCTGGGACTGTCTCGGGCTCTGTGACTGTGTACAGGGACTCTGTTGGGCTCTGTGACTGTGTACAGGGACTCTGTCTGGCTCTGTCGCTGTGTACAGGGACTCTCTCGGGCTCTGCGACTGTGTACTGGGACTGTCTCGGGCTCTGTGACTGTGTACTGGGACCCTGTCGGGCTCTGTGGCTGTGTACAGGGTCTGTCTTCGGCTCTGTGGCTGAGTACAGGGACTCGCTTTGGCTCTGTGGCTGTGTACTGGGACTCTCTCGGGCTCTGTGACTGTGTACAGCGACTTTCTCAGTCTCTATGGCTGTGTACTGGGACTCTGTCTGGCTCTGTGTCTGTGTACTGGGACCGTCTCGGGCTCTGTGACTGTGTACAGGGATTGTGTCTGAATCTGTGGCTGTGTACTGTGACTCTCTTTGGCTCTGTGACTGTGTACAGGGACTCACTCGGGCTTTGTGACTGTGTACTGGGACCCTCTCGGGCTCTGCGACTGAGTACAGGGACTGCGTCTGACTCTGTGGCTGCGTACAGGGAATCTGTCGGGCCTTGTGTCTGTGTACAGGGACTTTCTGAGGCTCTGTTGCTGTGTACTGGTACTCTGTCTGGGTCTGTGACTGTGTACTGGGACTCTGGCTCTGTGACGGAGTACAGGGACACTCTCGGGCTCTGTGACATGTACTGGGACTCTCTCGGGCTCTGTGACTGTGTACAGGAACTCTCTCGGGCTCTGTACCTGTGTACAGGGACTCACTTGGGCTCTGTGAGTGTGTACAGGGACTCTCTGGGGCTCTGTGAATGTGTACTGGGACTGTTTCGGGCTCTGTGACTGTGCACTGGGACTCTCTCGGGCTCTGTAACTGTGTACTGGGACCCTCTCGTTCTCTGTGACTGTGTACCGGGACTCTCTCGGGCTCCGTGGCTGTGTACAGGACTCTCTCGGGCTCTGTGACTGTGCACAGGGACTCTCTTGGGTTCTGTGGCTGTGTATAGGGGCTATCTTAGGCTCTGTGAATGTGCACAGGGACTCTTTTCGGGTTCTGTGACTGTGTACATGGACTCTCTCGGGCTCTGTGACTGTGTACAGGTACTCTCTCGGGCTCTGTGAATGTGTACAGGGACTCTCTCGGGCTTTGTGACTGTGTACAGGGACTCTGTCATGCTATGTGATTGTGTACTGGGACTCTCTGGGGCTCTGTAACTGTGTACTGGGATTCTCCCGGGCTCTTTGACTGTGTACAGGGACTCTCTCGGGCTCTGTGACTGTGTACAGGGACTTTCTCGGGCTCTGTGGCTGAGTACAGGGACTCGCTCTGGCTCTGTGGCTGTGTACTGGGACTGTCTCGGGCTCTGTGACTGTGTACAGGGACTTTCTCAGTCTCTATGGCTGTGTACTGGGGCCTTGTCTGGCTCTGTGACTGTTTACAGGGAGTCTTTTGGGCTCTGTGACTGTGTACAGGGACTCTCTCGGGCTCTGTGTCTGTGTACTGGGATTCTCTCAGGCTCTGTGTCTGTGTACTGGGACCCTGTCGGGCTCTGTGGCTGTGTAGAGGGACTCGCTCTGGCTTCGGTCTCTGTGACTGTGTACAGGGACTCTCTCGGTCTCTGTGACTGTTTGCAGGGACTCTCTCGGGCTCTGTGACTGTTTACTGGGACTCTCTCAGGCTCTGTGACTGTGTGCTGGGACCCTCTCGGGCTTTGTGGCTGTGTACAGGGACCCTCTCGGGTCTGTGGCTGTGTACAGGGACTCGCTCTGGCTTCGGTCTCTGTGACTGTGTACAGGGACTCTCTCGGTCTCTGTGACTGTTTGCAGGGACTCTCTCGGGCTCTGTGACTGTGTACTGGGACTATCTCAGGCTCTGTGACTGTGTACAGGAACTCTCTCGGGCTCTGTACCTGTCTACAGGGACTCACTTGGGCTCTGTGAGTGTGTACAGGGACTCTCTGGGGCTCTGTGACTGTGTACTGGGACTCTCCCGGGCTCTGTGGCTGTGTACAGGGACTCTCTGGGGTCTGTGACTGTGTACTGGGACTCTCCCGGGCTCTGTGGCTGTGTACAGGGACTCTGTCGGGCTCTGTGACTGTGTACTGGGACTGTCTCGGGCTCTGTGACTGTGCACTGGGACTCTCTCAGGCTCTGTGACTGTGTACTACGACCTTCTTGGTCTCTGTGACTGTGTACAGGGACTCCCTCGGGCTCTGTGGCTGTGCACAGGGACTCACTCAGGCTCTGTTGCTGTGTACTGGGACTCTGTCTGGCTCTGCGGCTGTGTACTGGTGCTCTGTCTGGGTCTGTAACTGTGTACTGGGACTCTGTCTGGGTCTGTGACTGAGTACAGTGACACTCTCAGGCTCTGTGACATGCACTGGGATTCTCTCGGGCTCTGTGACCGTGTACAGGAACTCTCTTGGGCTCTGTGACTGTGTACAGGGACTCTGTTGGGCTCTGTGACTGTGTACAGGGACTCTCTCTGGCTCTGTCGCTGTGTACAGGGACTCTCTCGGGCTCTGCGACTGTGCAGTGGGACTGTCTCGGGCTCCGTGACTGTGTACAGGGACTCTGTTGGGCTCTGTGACTGTGTACAGGGACTCTCTCTGGCTCTGTCGCTGTGTACAGGGACTCTCTCGGGCTCTGCGACTGTGTAGTGGGACTGTCTCGGGCTCTGTGACTGTGTACTGGGATTCTCTCGGGCTCTGTGACTTTGTACTGGGATTCTCTCAGGCTCTGTGTCTGTGTACTGGGACCCTGTCGGGCTCTGTGGCTGTGTACAGGGACTCGCTCTGGCTTCGTTCTCTGTGACTGTGTACAGGGACTCTCTCGGTCTCTGTGACTGTTTGCAGGGACTCTCTCGGGCTCTGTGGCTGTGTACTGGGACTCTCTCGGGCTCTGTGACTGTGTACAGGGACTTTCTCAGTCTCTATGGCTGTGTACTGGGGCCTTGTCTGGCTCTGTGACTGTTTACAGGGAGTCTTTTGGGCTCTGTGACTGTGTACAGGGACTCTCTCGGGCTCTGTGACTGTGTACAGGGACTCTCTCGGGCTCTGTGACTGTGTACTGGGACTCTCTCAGGCTCTGCGACTGTGTACTGGGACTGTCTCGGGCTCTGTGACTGTGTACAGGGAGTCTTTTGGGCTCTGTGACTGTGTACAGGGACTCTCTCGGGCTCTGTGACTGTGTACAGGGACTCTCTCGGGCTCTGTGACTGTGTACAGGGACTCCCTCAGGCTCTGCGACTGTGTACTGGGACTGTCTCGGGCTCTGTGACTGTGTACAGGGACTCTGTTGGGCTCTGTGACTGTGTACAGGGAGTCTGTCTGGCTCTGTCGCTGTGTACAGGGACTCTCTCGGGCTCTGCGACTGTGTAGTGGGACTGTCTCGGGCTCTGTGACTATGTACTGGGATTCTCTCGGGCTCTGTGACTGTGTACTGGGATTCTCTCAGGCTCTGTGTCTGTGTACTTGGACCCTGTCGGGCTCTGTGGCTGTGTAGAGGGACTCGCTCTGGCTTCGGTCTCTGTGACTGTGTACAGGGACTCTCTCGGTCTCTGTGACTGTTTGCAGGGTCTCTCTCGGGCTCTGTGACTGTGTACTGGGACTCTCTCAGGCTCTGTGACTGTGTACTGGGACCCTCTCGGGCTCTGTGACTGTGTACAGGGATCCTCTCGGGTTCTGTGGCTGTGTACAGGGATTCGCTCTGGCTTCAGTCGCTGTGACTGTGTACAGGGACTGTCTCGGGCTCTGTGACTGTGTACAGGGACTCTCTCGGGCTCTGTGGCTGTGTTCTGGGACTGTCTCAGCTCTGTGAATGTGTATAGGGACTCTCTCGGGCTCTGTGAATGTGTACTTGGTCTCTCTCGGGCTCTGTGACTGTGTACAGGTACCCTGTCGGGCTCTGTGACTGTGTACAGTGACTCTCTCGGGCTCTGCACCTGTGTACAGGGACTCACTTGGGTCTGTGAGTGTGTACAGGGACTCTCTGGGGCTCTGTGACTGTGTACTGGGACTCTCCCGGGCTCTGTGGCTGTGTACAGGGACTCTCTTGGGCTCTTTGACTGTGTACAGCGTCTCTCTCAGGCTCTGTGGCTGTGTACAGGTACTCTCTCGGGCTCTGTGAATGTGTACAGGGACTGTCTCGGGCTCTGTGACTGTGTACAGGGACTCTCTTGGGCTCTGTAACTGTGTACTGGGACTCTCCCGGGCTCTGTTGCTGTGTACTGGTACTCTGTCTGGCTCTGTGACTGAGTACAGGGACACACTCGGGCTCTGTGACATGTACTGGGACTCTTTCGGGCTCTGTGACTGTGTACAGGAACTCTCTCGGGCTCTGCACCTGTGTACAGGGACTCACTTGGGTCTGTGAGTGTGTACAGGGGCTATCTCAGGCTCTGTAAATGTGTACTGGGACTCTCCCGGGCTCTGTGGCTATGTACAGGGACTCTCTCGGGCTCTGTGACTGTGTAGTGGGACTGTTTCGGGCTCTGTGACTGTGCACTGGGACTCTCTCAGGCTCTGTGACTGTGTACTGGGACCCTCTCGGTCTCTGTGACTGTGTACCGGGACTCACTGGGGCTCTGTGACTGTGTACAGGGACTCTCTCGGGCTCTGTGACTGTGTACAGCGTCTCCCTCAGGCTCTGTGGCTGTGTACAGGTACTCTCTCGGGCTCTGTGAATGTGTACAGGGACTCTCTGGGGCTCCGTAACTGTGTACAGGGATTGTGTCTGACTTTGTGGCTGTGTACAGGGACTCTCTCAGGCTCTGTTCCTGTGTACTGGTACTCTGTCTGGCTCTGTGACTGAGTACAGGGACACTCTCGGGCTCTGTGACATGTACTGGGACTCTCTCGGGCTCTGTGACTGTGTACAGGGACTCACTTGGGTCTGTGAGTGTGTACAGGGACTCTCTGGGGCTCAGTGACTGTGCACTGGAACTCTCCCGGGCTCTGTGGCTGTGTACAGGGACTCTCTGGGGCTCTGTGACTGTGTAGTGGGACTGTCTCGGGCTCTGTGACTGTGCACTGGGACTCTCTCAGGCTCTGTGACTGTGGACTGGGACCCTCTCGTTCTCTGTGAGTGTGTACCGGGACTCTCTGGGGCTCTGTACCTGTGTACAGGGACTCACTTGGGTCTGTGAGTGTGTACAGGGACTCTCTGGGGCTCAGTGACTGTGCACTGGAACTCTCTCGGGCTCTGTGGCTGTGTACCGGGACTCTCTGGGGCTCTGTGGCTGTGTACAGGGACTCTCTCGGGCTCTGTGACTGTGTACAGGGACTCTCTTGGGTTCTGTGGCTGTGTATAGGGGCTATCTCAGGCTCTGTGAATGTGTACTGGGACTGTCTCGGGCTGTGTGACTGTGTACAGGGACTCTCTCTGGCTCTGTCGCTGTGTACAGGGACTCTCTTGGGCTCTGCGACTGTGTAGTGGGACTGTCTCGGGCTCCGTGACTGTGTACAGGGACTCTGTTGGGCTCTGTGACTGTGTACAGGGACTCTCTCTGGCTCTGTCGCTGTGTACAGGGACTCGCTCGGGCTCTGCGACTGTGTAGTGGGACTGTCTCGGGCTCTGCGACTGTGTACTGGGATTCTCTCGGGCTCTGTGACTGTGTACTGGGATTCTCTCAGGCTCTGTGTCTGTGTACTGGGACCCTGTCGGGCTCTGTGGCTGTGTACAGGGACTCGCTCTGGCTTCGGTCTCTGTGACTGTGTACAGGGACTCTCTCGGTCTCTGTGACTGTTTGCAGGGACTCTCTCGGGCTCTGTGACTGTGTACTGGGTCTCTCTCAGGCTCTGTGACTGTGTACTGGGACCCTCTCGGGCTCTGTGACTGTGTACAGGGATCCTCTCGGGCTCTGTGGCTGTGTACAGGGATTCGCTCTGGCTTCAGTCGCTGTGACTGTGTACAGGGACTCTCGGGTCTGTGACTGTACAGTGACTGTCTCGGGCTCTGTGACTGTGTACAGGGACTCTCTCGGGCTCTGTGGCTGTGTTCTGGGACTGTCTCAGCTCTGTGAATGTGTATAGGGACTCTCTCAGGCTCTGTGGCTGTGTACAGGTACTCTCTCGGGCTCTGTGAATGTGTACAGGGACTCTCTGGGGCTCTGTGACTGTGTACTGGGACTCTCCCGGGCTCTGTGGCTGTGTACTGTGACTCTCTTGGGCTCTGTGATTGTGTACAGGGACTCACTCGGGCTTTGTGACTGTGAACTGGGACCCTCTCGGGCTCTGCGACTGAGTACAGGGACTGCGTCTGACTCTGTGGCTGTGTACAGGGAATCTGTCGGGCTTTGTGTCTGTGTACAGGGACTCTCTCAGGCTCTGTTGCTGTGTACTGGTACTTTGTCTGGGTTTGTGACTGTGCACTGGGACTCTGGCTCTGTGACGGAGTACAGGGACACTCTCGGGCTCTGTGACATGTACTGGGACTCTCTCGGGCTCTGTGACTGTGTACAGGAACTCTCTCGGGCTCTGTACCTGTGTACAGGGACTCACTTGGGCTCTGTGAGTGTGTACAGGGACTCTCTGGGGCTCTGTGAATGTGTACTGGGACTCTCCCGGGCTCTGTGGCTGTGTACAGGGACTCTCTCGGGCTCTGTGACTGTGTAGTGGGACTGTTTCGGGCTCTGTGACTGTGCACTGGGACTCTCTCGGGCTCTGTAACTGTGTACTGGGACCCTCTCGTTCTCTGTGACTGTGTACCGGGAGTCTCTCGGGCTCTGTGGCTGTGTACAGGACTCTCTCGGGCTCTGTGACTGTGCACAGGGACTCTCTTGGGTTCTGTGGCTGTGTATAGGGGCTATCTCAGGCTCTGTGAATGTGCACAGGGACTCTTTCGGGTTCTGTGACTGTGTACATGGACTCTCTCAGGCTCTGTGGCTGTGTACAGGTACTCTCTCAGGCTCTGTGAATGTGTACAGGGACTCTCTCGGGCTTTGTGACTGTGTACAGGGACTCTGTCATGCTATGTGACTGTGTACTGGGACTCTCTGGGGCTCTGTAACTGTGTACTGGGACTCTCCCGGGCTCTGTGACGGTGTACAGGGACTCTCTCGGGCTCTGTGACTGTGTACAGGGACTTTCTCGGGCTCTGTGGCTGAGTACAGGGACTCGCTCTGGCTCTGTGGCTGTGTACTGGGACTGTCTCGGGCTCTGTGACTGTGTACAGGGACTTTCTCAGTCTCTATGGCTGTGTACTGGGGCCTTGTCTGGCTCTGTGACTGTTTACAGGGAGTCTTTTGGGCTCTGTGACTGTGTACAGGGACTCTCTCGGGCTCTGTGACTGTGTACAGGGACTCTCTCGGGCTCTGTGACTGTGTACTGGGACTCTCTCAGGCTCTGTGGCTGTGTACAGGGACTCTCTCAGGCTCTGCGACTGTGTACTGGGACTGTCTCGGGCTCTGTGACTGTGTACAGGGACTCTGTTGGGCTCTGTGACTGTGTACAGGGAGTCTGTCTGGCTCTGTCGCTGTGTACAGGGACTCTCTCGGGCTCTGCGACTGTGTAGTGGGACTCTCCCGGGCTCTGTGGCTGTGTACAGGTACTCTCTCGGGCTCTGTGAATGTGTACAGGGACTCTCTGGGGCTCTGTAACTGTGTACAGGGATTGTGTCTGACTTTGTGGCTGTGTACAGGGACTCTCTCAGGCTCTGTTCCTGTGTACTGGTACTCTGTCTGGCTCTGTGACTGAGTACAGGGACACTCTCGGGCTCTGTGACATGTACTGGGACTCTCTCGGGCTCTGTGACTGTGTACAGGGACTCACTTAGGTCTGTGAGTGTGTACAGGGACTCTCTGGGGCTCAGTGACTGTGCACTGGAACTCTCCCGGGCTCTGTGGCTGTGTACAGGGACTCTCTGGGGCTCTGTGACTGTGTAGTGGGACTGTCTCGGGCTCTGTGACTATGTACTGGGATTCTCTCGGGCTCTGTGACTGTGTACTGGGATTCTCTCAGGCTCTGTGTCTGTGTACTTGGACCCTGTCGGGCTCTGTGGCTGTGTACAGGGACTCGCTCTGGCTTCGGTCTCTGTGACTGTGTACAGGGACTCTCTCGGTCTCTGTGACTGTTTGCAGGGTCTCTCTCGGGCTCTGTGACTGTGTACTGGGACTCTCTCAGGCTCTGTGACTGTGTACTGGGACCCTCTCGGGCTCTGTGACTGTGTACAGGGATCCTCTCGGGTTCTGTGGCTGTGTACAGGGATTCGCTCTGGCTTCAGTCGCTGTGACTGTGTACAGGGACTGTCTCGGGCTCTGTGACTGTGTACAGGGACTCTCTCGGGCTCTGTGGCTGTGTTCTGGGACTGTCTCAGCTCTGTGAATGTGTATAGGGACTCTCTCGGGCTCTGTGAATGTGTACTTGGTCTCTCTCGGGCTCTGTGACTGTGTACAGGTACCCTGTCGGGCTCTGTGACTGTGTACAGTGACTCTCTCGGGCTCTGCACCTGTGTACAGGGACTCACTTGGGTCTGTGAGTGTGTACAGGGACTCTCTGGGGCTCTGTGACTGTGTACTGGGACTCTCCCGGGCTCTGTGGCTGTGTACAGGGACTCTCTTGGGCTCTGTGACTGTGTACAGCGTCTCTCTCAGGCTCTGTGGCTGTGTACAGGTACTCTCTCGGGCTCTGTGAATGTGTACAGGGACTGTCTCGGGCTCTGTGACTGTGTACAGGGACTCTCTCGGGCTCTGTGGCTGTGTTCTGGGACTGTCTCAGCTCTGTGAATGTGTATAGGGACTCTCTCGGGCTCTGTGACTGTGTACAGGGACTCTCTCAGGCTCTGTGACTGTGTACAGGGACTTTCTCGGGCTCTGTGGCTGAGTACAGGGACTCGCTCTGGCTCTGTGGCTGTGTACTGGGACTCTCTCGGGCTCTGTGACTGTGTACAGGGACTTTCTCAGTCTCTATGGCTGTGTAGTGGGACCTTGTCTGGCTCTGTGACTGTTTACAGGGAGTCTTTTGGGCTCTGTGACTGTGTACAGGGACTCTCTCGGGCTCTGTGACTGTGGACTGGGACTCTGTCATGCTATGTGACTGTGTACTGGGACCCTCTGGGGCTCTGTGACTGTGTACTGGGACTCTCCCGGGCTCTGTGGCTGTGTACAGGGACTCTCTAGGGCTCTGTGACTGTGTAGTGGGACTGTCTCGGGCTCTGTGACTGTGCACTGGGACTCTCTGGGGCTCTGTGACTGTGTACTGGGACTCTCCCGGGCTCTGTGGCTGTGTACAGGTACTCTCTCGGGCTCTGTGAATGTGTACAGGGACTCTCTGGGGCTCTGTAACTGTGTACAGGGATTGTGTCTGACTTTGTGGCTGTGTACAGGGACTCTCTCAGGCTCTGTTCCTGTGTACTGGTACTCTGTCTGGCTCTGTGACTGAGTACAGGGACACTCTCGGGCTCTGTGACATGTACTGGGACTCTCTCGGGCTCTGTGACTGTGTACAGGGACTCACTTGGGTCTGTGAGTGTGTACAGGGACTCTCTGGGGCTCAGTGACTGTGCACTGGAACTCTCCCGGGCTCTGTGGCTGTGTACAGGGACTCTCTGGGGCTCTGTGACTGTGTAGTGGGACTGTCTCGGGCTCTGTGACTGTGCACTGGGTCTCTCTCAGGCTCTGTGACTGTGGACTGGGACCCTCTTGTTCTCTGTGAGTGTGTACCGGGACTCTCTGGGGCTCTGTGGCTGTGTACAGGGACTCTCTCGGGCTCTGTGACTGTGTACAGGGACTCTCTTGGGTTCTGTGGCTGTGTATAGGGGCTATCTCAGGCTCTGTGAATGTGTACTGGGACTGTCTCGGGCTGTGTGACTGTGTACAGGGACTCTCTGGGGCTCTGTGACTGTGTAGTGGGACTGTCTCGGGCTCTGTGACTGTGCACTGGGACTCTCTCAGGTTCTGTGACTGTGGACTGGGACCCTCTCGTTCTCTGTGAGTGTGTACCGGGACTCTGTGGGGCTCTGTGGCTGTGTACAGGGACTCTCTCGGGCTCTGTGACTGTGTACAGGGACTCTCTTGGGTTCTGTGGCTGTGTATAGGGGCTATCTCAGGCTCTGTGAATGTGTACTGGGACTGTCTCGGGCTGTGTGACTGTGTACAGGGACTCTGTTGGGCTCTGTGACTGTGTACAGGGACTCTCTCTGGCTCTGTCACTGTGTACAGGGACTCTCTCGGGCTCTGCGACTGTGTAGTGGGACTGTCTCGGGCTCCGTGACTGTGTACAGGGACTCTGTTGGGCTCTGTGACTGTGTACAGGGACTCTCTCTGGCTCTGTCGCTGTGTACAGGGACTCTCTCGGGCTCTGCGACTGTGTAGTGGGACTGTCTCGGGCTCTGTGACTGTGTACTGGGATTCTCTCGGGCTCTGTGACTGTGTACTGGGATTCTCTCAGGCTCTGTGTCTGTGTACTGGGACCCTGTCGGGCTCTGTGGCTGTGTACAGGGACTCGCTCTGGCTTCAGTCGCTGTGACTGTGTACAGGGACTGTCTCGGGCTCTGTGACTGTGTACAGGGACTCTCTCGGGCTCTGTGGCTGTGTTCTGGGACTGTCTCAGCTCTGTGAATGTGTATAGGGACTCTCTCGGGCTCTGTGAATGTGTACTTGGTCTCTCTCGGGCTCTGTGACTGTGTACAGGTACCCTGTCGGGCTCTGTGACTGTGTACAGTGACTCTCTCGGGCTCTGCACCTGTGTACAGGGACTCACTTGGGTCTGTGAGTGTGTACAGGGACTCTCTGGGGCTCTGTGACTGTGTACTGGGACTCTCCCGGGCTCTGTGGCTGTGTACAGGGACTCTCTTGGGCTCTGTGACTGTGTACAGCGTCTCTCTCAGGCTCTGTGGCTGTGTACAGGTACTCTCTCGGGCTCTGTGAATGTGTACAGGGACTGTCTCGGGCTCTGTGACTGTGTACAGGGACTCTCTCGGGCTCTGTGGCTGTGTTCTGGGACTGTCTCAGCTCTGTGAATGTGTATAGGGACTCTCTCAGGCTCTGTGGCTGTGTACAGGTACTCTCTCGGGCTCTGTACCTGTCTACAGGGACTCACTTGGGCTCTGTGAGTGTGTACAGGGACTCTCTGGGGCTCTGTGACTGTGTACTGGGACTCTCCCGGGCTCTGTGGCTGTGTACAGGGACTCCCTCGGGCTCTGTTACTGTGTACAGGGACTCTCTCGGGCTCTGCGACTGTGTCCTGGGACTGTCTCGGGCTCTGTGACTGTGTACAGGGACTCTGTTGGGCTCTGTGACTGTGTACAGGGACTCTGTCTGGCTCTGTCGCTGTGTACAGGGACTCTCTCGGGCTCTGCGACTGTGTACTGGGACTGTCTCGGGCTCTGTGACTGTGTACTGGGACCCTGTCGGGCTCTGTGGCTGTGTACAGGGTCTGTCTTCGGCTCTGTGGCTGAGTACAGGGACTCGCTTTGGCTCTGTGGCTGTGTACTGGGACTCTCTCGGGCTCTGTGACTGTGTACAGCGACTTTCTCAGTCTCTATGGCTGTGTACTGGGACTCTGTCTGGCTCTGTGTCTGTGTACTGGGACCGTCTCGGGCTCTGTGACTGTGTACAGGGATTGTGTCTGAATCTGTGGCTGTGTACTGTGACTCTCTTGGGCTCTGTGACTGTGTACAGGGACTCACTCGGGCTTTGTGACTGTGTACTGGGACCCTCTCGGGCTCTGCGACTGAGTACAGGGACTGCGTCTGACTCTGTGGCTGCGTACAGGGAATCTGTCGGGCCTTGTGTCTGTGTACAGGGACTTTCTGAGGCTCTGTTGCTGTGTACTGGTACTCTGTCTGGGTCTGTGACTGTGTACTGGGACTCTGGCTCTGTGACGGAGTACAGGGACACTCTCGGGCTCTGTGACATGTACTGGGACTCTCTCGGGCTCTGTGACTGTGTACAGGAACTCTCTCGGGCTCTGTACCTGTGTACAGGGACTCACTTGGGCTCTGTGAGTGTGTACAGGGACTCTCTGGGGCTCTGTGAATGTGTACTGGGACTGTTTCGGGCTCTGTGACTGTGCACTGGGACTCTCTCGGGCTCTGTAACTGTGTACTGGGACCCTCTCGTTCTCTGTGACTGTGTACCGGGACTCTCTCGGGCTCCGTGGCTGTGTACAGGACTCTCTCGGGCTCTGTGACTGTGCACAGGGACTCTCTTGGGTTCTGTGGCTGTGTATAGGGGCTATCTTAGGCTCTGTGAATGTGCACAGGGACTCTTTTCGGGTTCTGTGACTGTGTACATGGACTCTCTCGGGCTCTGTGACTGTGTACAGGTACTCTCTCGGGCTCTGTGAATGTGTACAGGGACTCTCTCGGGCTTTGTGACTGTGTACAGGGACTCTGTCATGCTATGTGATTGTGTACTGGGACTCTCTGGGGCTCTGTAACTGTGTACTGGGATTCTCCCGGGCTCTTTGACTGTGTACAGGGACTCTCTCGGGCTCTGTGACTGTGTACAGGGACTTTCTCGGGCTCTGTGGCTGAGTACAGGGACTCGCTCTGGCTCTGTGGCTGTGTACTGGGACTGTCTCGGGCTCTGTGACTGTGTACAGGGACTTTCTCAGTCTCTATGGCTGTGTACTGGGGCCTTGTCTGGCTCTGTGACTGTTTACAGGGAGTCTTTTGGGCTCTGTGACTGTGTACAGGGACTCTCTCGGGCTCTGTGTCTGTGTACTGGGATTCTCTCAGGCTCTGTGTCTGTGTACTGGGACCCTGTCGGGCTCTGTGGCTGTGTAGAGGGACTCGCTCTGGCTTCGGTCTCTGTGACTGTGTACAGGGACTCTCTCGGTCTCTGTGACTGTTTGCAGGGACTCTCTCGGGCTCTGTGACTGTTTACTGGGACTCTCTCAGGCTCTGTGACTGTGTGCTGGGACCCTCTCGGGCTTTGTGGCTGTGTACAGGGACCCTCTCGGGTCTGTGGCTGTGTACAGGGACTCGCTCTGGCTTCGGTCTCTGTGACTGTGTACAGGGACTCTCTCGGTCTCTGTGACTGTTTGCAGGGACTCTCTCGGGCTCTGTGACTGTGTACTGGGACTATCTCAGGCTCTGTGACTGTGTACAGGAACTCTCTCGGGCTCTGTACCTGTCTACAGGGACTCACTTGGGCTCTGTGAGTGTGTACAGGGACTCTCTGGGGCTCTGTGACTGTGTACTGGGACTCTCCCGGGCTCTGTGGCTGTGTACAGGGACTCTCTGGGGTCTGTGACTGTGTACTGGGACTCTCCCGGGCTCTGTGGCTGTGTACAGGGACTCTGTCGGGCTCTGTGACTGTGTACTGGGACTGTCTCGGGCTCTGTGACTGTGCACTGGGACTCTCTCAGGCTCTGTGACTGTGTACTACGACCTTCTTGGTCTCTGTGACTGTGTACAGGGACTCCCTCGGGCTCTGTGGCTGTGCACAGGGACTCACTCAGGCTCTGTTGCTGTGTACTGGGACTCTGTCTGGCTCTGCGGCTGTGTACTGGTGCTCTGTCTGGGTCTGTAACTGTGTACTGGGACTCTGTCTGGGTCTGTGACTGAGTACAGTGACACTCTCAGGCTCTGTGACATGCACTGGGATTCTCTCGGGCTCTGTGACCGTGTACAGGAACTCTCTTGGGCTCTGTGACTGTGTACAGGGACTCTGTTGGGCTCTGTGACTGTGTACAGGGACTCTCTCTGGCTCTGTCGCTGTGTACAGGGACTCTCTCGGGCTCTGCGACTGTGCAGTGGGACTGTCTCGGGCTCCGTGACTGTGTACAGGGACTCTGTTGGGCTCTGTGACTGTGTACAGGGACTCTCTCTGGCTCTGTCGCTGTGTACAGGGACTCTCTCGGGCTCTGCGACTGTGTAGTGGGACTGTCTCGGGCTCTGTGACTGTGTACTGGGATTCTCTCGGGCTCTGTGACTTTGTACTGGGATTCTCTCAGGCTCTGTGTCTGTGTACTGGGACCCTGTCGGGCTCTGTGGCTGTGTACAGGGACTCGCTCTGGCTTCGTTCTCTGTGACTGTGTACAGGGACTCTCTCGGTCTCTGTGACTGTTTGCAGGGACTCTCTCGGGCTCTGTGGCTGTGTACTGGGACTCTCTCGGGCTCTGTGACTGTGTACAGGGACTTTCTCAGTCTCTATGGCTGTGTACTGGGGCCTTGTCTGGCTCTGTGACTGTTTACAGGGAGTCTTTTGGGCTCTGTGACTGTGTACAGGGACTCTCTCGGGCTCTGTGACTGTGTACAGGGACTCTCTCGGGCTCTGTGACTGTGTACTGGGACTCTCTCAGGCTCTGCGACTGTGTACTGGGACTGTCTCGGGCTCTGTGACTGTGTACAGGGAGTCTTTTGGGCTCTGTGACTGTGTACAGGGACTCTCTCGGGCTCTGTGACTGTGTACAGGGACTCTCTCGGGCTCTGTGACTGTGTACAGGGACTCCCTCAGGCTCTGCGACTGTGTACTGGGACTGTCTCGGGCTCTGTGACTGTGTACAGGGACTCTGTTGGGCTCTGTGACTGTGTACAGGGAGTCTGTCTGGCTCTGTCGCTGTGTACAGGGACTCTCTCGGGCTCTGCGACTGTGTAGTGGGACTGTCTCGGGCTCTGTGACTATGTACTGGGATTCTCTCGGGCTCTGTGACTGTGTACTGGGATTCTCTCAGGCTCTGTGTCTGTGTACTTGGACCCTGTCGGGCTCTGTGGCTGTGTAGAGGGACTCGCTCTGGCTTCGGTCTCTGTGACTGTGTACAGGGACTCTCTCGGTCTCTGTGACTGTTTGCAGGGTCTCTCTCGGGCTCTGTGACTGTGTACTGGGACTCTCTCAGGCTCTGTGACTGTGTACTGGGACCCTCTCGGGCTCTGTGACTGTGTACAGGGATCCTCTCGGGTTCTGTGGCTGTGTACAGGGATTCGCTCTGGCTTCAGTCGCTGTGACTGTGTACAGGGACTGTCTCGGGCTCTGTGACTGTGTACAGGGACTCTCTCGGGCTCTGTGGCTGTGTTCTGGGACTGTCTCAGCTCTGTGAATGTGTATAGGGACTCTCTCGGGCTCTGTGAATGTGTACTTGGTCTCTCTCGGGCTCTGTGACTGTGTACAGGTACCCTGTCGGGCTCTGTGACTGTGTACAGTGACTCTCTCGGGCTCTGCACCTGTGTACAGGGACTCACTTGGGTCTGTGAGTGTGTACAGGGACTCTCTGGGGCTCTGTGACTGTGTACTGGGACTCTCCCGGGCTCTGTGGCTGTGTACAGGGACTCTCTTGGGCTCTTTGACTGTGTACAGCGTCTCTCTCAGGCTCTGTGGCTGTGTACAGGTACTCTCTCGGGCTCTGTGAATGTGTACAGGGACTGTCTCGGGCTCTGTGACTGTGTACAGGGACTCTCTTGGGCTCTGTAACTGTGTACTGGGACTCTCCCGGGCTCTGTTGCTGTGTACTGGTACTCTGTCTGGCTCTGTGACTGAGTACAGGGACACACTCGGGCTCTGTGACATGTACTGGGACTCTTTCGGGCTCTGTGACTGTGTACAGGAACTCTCTCGGGCTCTGCACCTGTGTACAGGGACTCACTTGGGTCTGTGAGTGTGTACAGGGGCTATCTCAGGCTCTGTAAATGTGTACTGGGACTCTCCCGGGCTCTGTGGCTATGTACAGGGACTCTCTCGGGCTCTGTGACTGTGTAGTGGGACTGTTTCGGGCTCTGTGACTGTGCACTGGGACTCTCTCAGGCTCTGTGACTGTGTACTGGG
Organism: Mobula birostris; assembly: GCF_030028105.1. Lineage (NCBI taxonomy): Eukaryota > Metazoa > Chordata > Chondrichthyes > Myliobatiformes > Myliobatidae > Mobula > Mobula birostris. The sequence continues at coordinate 64,043,257 of NC_092392.1, forward strand.
ACCCTCTCGGTCTCTGTGACTGTGTACCGGGACTCACTGGGGCTCTGTGACTGTGTACAGGGACTCTCTCGGGCTCTGTGACTGTGTACAGCGTCTCCCTCAGGCTCTGTGGCTGTGTACAGGTACTCTCTCGGGCTCTGTGAATGTGTACAGGGACTCTCTGGGGCTCCGTAACTGTGTACAGGGATTGTGTCTGACTTTGTGGCTGTGTACAGGGACTCTCTCAGGCTCTGTTCCTGTGTACTGGTACTCTGTCTGGCTCTGTGACTGAGTACAGGGACACTCTCGGGCTCTGTGACATGTACTGGGACTCTCTCGGGCTCTGTGACTGTGTACAGGGACTCACTTGGGTCTGTGAGTGTGTACAGGGACTCTCTGGGGCTCAGTGACTGTGCACTGGAACTCTCCCGGGCTCTGTGGCTGTGTACAGGGACTCTCTGGGGCTCTGTGACTGTGTAGTGGGACTGTCTCGGGCTCTGTGACTGTGCACTGGGACTCTCTCAGGCTCTGTGACTGTGGACTGGGACCCTCTCGTTCTCTGTGAGTGTGTACCGGGACTCTCTGGGGCTCTGTACCTGTGTACAGGGACTCACTTGGGTCTGTGAGTGTGTACAGGGACTCTCTGGGGCTCAGTGACTGTGCACTGGAACTCTCTCGGGCTCTGTGGCTGTGTACCGGGACTCTCTGGGGCTCTGTGGCTGTGTACAGGGACTCTCTCGGGCTCTGTGACTGTGTACAGGGACTCTCTTGGGTTCTGTGGCTGTGTATAGGGGCTATCTCAGGCTCTGTGAATGTGTACTGGGACTGTCTCGGGCTGTGTGACTGTGTACAGGGACTCTCTCTGGCTCTGTCGCTGTGTACAGGGACTCTCTTGGGCTCTGCGACTGTGTAGTGGGACTGTCTCGGGCTCCGTGACTGTGTACAGGGACTCTGTTGGGCTCTGTGACTGTGTACAGGGACTCTCTCTGGCTCTGTCGCTGTGTACAGGGACTCGCTCGGGCTCTGCGACTGTGTAGTGGGACTGTCTCGGGCTCTGCGACTGTGTACTGGGATTCTCTCGGGCTCTGTGACTGTGTACTGGGATTCTCTCAGGCTCTGTGTCTGTGTACTGGGACCCTGTCGGGCTCTGTGGCTGTGTACAGGGACTCGCTCTGGCTTCGGTCTCTGTGACTGTGTACAGGGACTCTCTCGGTCTCTGTGACTGTTTGCAGGGACTCTCTCGGGCTCTGTGACTGTGTACTGGGTCTCTCTCAGGCTCTGTGACTGTGTACTGGGACCCTCTCGGGCTCTGTGACTGTGTACAGGGATCCTCTCGGGCTCTGTGGCTGTGTACAGGGATTCGCTCTGGCTTCAGTCGCTGTGACTGTGTACAGGGACTCTCGGGTCTGTGACTGTACAGTGACTGTCTCGGGCTCTGTGACTGTGTACAGGGACTCTCTCGGGCTCTGTGGCTGTGTTCTGGGACTGTCTCAGCTCTGTGAATGTGTATAGGGACTCTCTCAGGCTCTGTGGCTGTGTACAGGTACTCTCTCGGGCTCTGTGAATGTGTACAGGGACTCTCTGGGGCTCTGTGACTGTGTACTGGGACTCTCCCGGGCTCTGTGGCTGTGTACTGTGACTCTCTTGGGCTCTGTGATTGTGTACAGGGACTCACTCGGGCTTTGTGACTGTGAACTGGGACCCTCTCGGGCTCTGCGACTGAGTACAGGGACTGCGTCTGACTCTGTGGCTGTGTACAGGGAATCTGTCGGGCTTTGTGTCTGTGTACAGGGACTCTCTCAGGCTCTGTTGCTGTGTACTGGTACTTTGTCTGGGTTTGTGACTGTGCACTGGGACTCTGGCTCTGTGACGGAGTACAGGGACACTCTCGGGCTCTGTGACATGTACTGGGACTCTCTCGGGCTCTGTGACTGTGTACAGGAACTCTCTCGGGCTCTGTACCTGTGTACAGGGACTCACTTGGGCTCTGTGAGTGTGTACAGGGACTCTCTGGGGCTCTGTGAATGTGTACTGGGACTCTCCCGGGCTCTGTGGCTGTGTACAGGGACTCTCTCGGGCTCTGTGACTGTGTAGTGGGACTGTTTCGGGCTCTGTGACTGTGCACTGGGACTCTCTCGGGCTCTGTAACTGTGTACTGGGACCCTCTCGTTCTCTGTGACTGTGTACCGGGAGTCTCTCGGGCTCTGTGGCTGTGTACAGGACTCTCTCGGGCTCTGTGACTGTGCACAGGGACTCTCTTGGGTTCTGTGGCTGTGTATAGGGGCTATCTCAGGCTCTGTGAATGTGCACAGGGACTCTTTCGGGTTCTGTGACTGTGTACATGGACTCTCTCAGGCTCTGTGGCTGTGTACAGGTACTCTCTCAGGCTCTGTGAATGTGTACAGGGACTCTCTCGGGCTTTGTGACTGTGTACAGGGACTCTGTCATGCTATGTGACTGTGTACTGGGACTCTCTGGGGCTCTGTAACTGTGTACTGGGACTCTCCCGGGCTCTGTGACGGTGTACAGGGACTCTCTCGGGCTCTGTGACTGTGTACAGGGACTTTCTCGGGCTCTGTGGCTGAGTACAGGGACTCGCTCTGGCTCTGTGGCTGTGTACTGGGACTGTCTCGGGCTCTGTGACTGTGTACAGGGACTTTCTCAGTCTCTATGGCTGTGTACTGGGGCCTTGTCTGGCTCTGTGACTGTTTACAGGGAGTCTTTTGGGCTCTGTGACTGTGTACAGGGACTCTCTCGGGCTCTGTGACTGTGTACAGGGACTCTCTCGGGCTCTGTGACTGTGTACTGGGACTCTCTCAGGCTCTGTGGCTGTGTACAGGGACTCTCTCAGGCTCTGCGACTGTGTACTGGGACTGTCTCGGGCTCTGTGACTGTGTACAGGGACTCTGTTGGGCTCTGTGACTGTGTACAGGGAGTCTGTCTGGCTCTGTCGCTGTGTACAGGGACTCTCTCGGGCTCTGCGACTGTGTAGTGGGACTCTCCCGGGCTCTGTGGCTGTGTACAGGTACTCTCTCGGGCTCTGTGAATGTGTACAGGGACTCTCTGGGGCTCTGTAACTGTGTACAGGGATTGTGTCTGACTTTGTGGCTGTGTACAGGGACTCTCTCAGGCTCTGTTCCTGTGTACTGGTACTCTGTCTGGCTCTGTGACTGAGTACAGGGACACTCTCGGGCTCTGTGACATGTACTGGGACTCTCTCGGGCTCTGTGACTGTGTACAGGGACTCACTTAGGTCTGTGAGTGTGTACAGGGACTCTCTGGGGCTCAGTGACTGTGCACTGGAACTCTCCCGGGCTCTGTGGCTGTGTACAGGGACTCTCTGGGGCTCTGTGACTGTGTAGTGGGACTGTCTCGGGCTCTGTGACTATGTACTGGGATTCTCTCGGGCTCTGTGACTGTGTACTGGGATTCTCTCAGGCTCTGTGTCTGTGTACTTGGACCCTGTCGGGCTCTGTGGCTGTGTACAGGGACTCGCTCTGGCTTCGGTCTCTGTGACTGTGTACAGGGACTCTCTCGGTCTCTGTGACTGTTTGCAGGGTCTCTCTCGGGCTCTGTGACTGTGTACTGGGACTCTCTCAGGCTCTGTGACTGTGTACTGGGACCCTCTCGGGCTCTGTGACTGTGTACAGGGATCCTCTCGGGTTCTGTGGCTGTGTACAGGGATTCGCTCTGGCTTCAGTCGCTGTGACTGTGTACAGGGACTGTCTCGGGCTCTGTGACTGTGTACAGGGACTCTCTCGGGCTCTGTGGCTGTGTTCTGGGACTGTCTCAGCTCTGTGAATGTGTATAGGGACTCTCTCGGGCTCTGTGAATGTGTACTTGGTCTCTCTCGGGCTCTGTGACTGTGTACAGGTACCCTGTCGGGCTCTGTGACTGTGTACAGTGACTCTCTCGGGCTCTGCACCTGTGTACAGGGACTCACTTGGGTCTGTGAGTGTGTACAGGGACTCTCTGGGGCTCTGTGACTGTGTACTGGGACTCTCCCGGGCTCTGTGGCTGTGTACAGGGACTCTCTTGGGCTCTGTGACTGTGTACAGCGTCTCTCTCAGGCTCTGTGGCTGTGTACAGGTACTCTCTCGGGCTCTGTGAATGTGTACAGGGACTGTCTCGGGCTCTGTGACTGTGTACAGGGACTCTCTCGGGCTCTGTGGCTGTGTTCTGGGACTGTCTCAGCTCTGTGAATGTGTATAGGGACTCTCTCGGGCTCTGTGACTGTGTACAGGGACTCTCTCAGGCTCTGTGACTGTGTACAGGGACTTTCTCGGGCTCTGTGGCTGAGTACAGGGACTCGCTCTGGCTCTGTGGCTGTGTACTGGGACTCTCTCGGGCTCTGTGACTGTGTACAGGGACTTTCTCAGTCTCTATGGCTGTGTAGTGGGACCTTGTCTGGCTCTGTGACCTGTTTACAGGGAGTCTTTTGGGCTCTGTGACTGTGTACAGGGACTCTCTCGGGCTCTGTGACTGTGGACTGGGACTCTGTCATGCTATGTGACTGTGTACTGGGACCCTCTGGGGCTCTGTGACTGTTGTACTGGGACTCTCCCGGGCTCTGTGGCTGTGTACAGGGACTCTCTAGGCTCTGTGACTGTGTAGTGGGACTGTCTCGGGCTCTGTGACTGTGCACTGGGACTCTCTGGGGCTCTGTGACTGTGTACTGGGACTCTCCCGGGCTCTGTGGCTGTTGTACAGGTACTCTCTCGGGCTCTGTGAATGTGTACAGGGACTCTCTGGGGCTCTGTAACTGTGTACAGGGATTGTGTCTGACTTTGTGGCTGTGTACAGGGGACTCTCTCAGGCTCTGTTCCTGTGTACTGGTACTCTGTCTGGCTCTGTGACTGAGTACAGGGGACACTCTCGGGCTCTGTGACATGTACTGGGACTCTCTCGGGCTCTGTGGACTGTGTACAGGGACTCACTTGGGTTCTGTGAGTGTGTACAGGGACTCTCTGGGGCTCAGTGACTGTGCACTGGAACTCTCCCGGGCTCTGTGGCTGTGTACAGGGACTCTCTGGGGCTCTGTGACTGTGTAGTGGGACTGTCTCGGGCTCTGTGACTGTGCACTGGGTCTCTCTCAGGCTCTGTGACTGTGGACTGGGACCCTCTTGTTCTCTGTGAGTGTGTACCGGGACTCTCTGGGGCTCTGTGGCTGTGTACAGGGACTCTCTCGGGCTCTGTGACTGTGTACAGGGACTCTCTTGGGTTCTGTGGCTGTGTATAGGGGCTATCTCAGGCTCTGTGAATGTGTACTGGGACTGTCTCGGGCTGTGTGACTGTGTACAGGGACTCTCTGGGGCTCTGTGACTGTGTAGTGGGACTGTCTCGGGCTCTGTGACTGTGCACTGGGGACTCTCTCAGGTTCTGTGACTGTGGACTGGGGACCCTCTCGTTCTCTGTGAGTGTGTACCGGGACTCTGTGGGGCTCTGTGGCTGTGTACAGGGACTCTCTCGGCTCTGTGACTGTGTACAGGGGACTCTCTTGGGTTCTGTGGCTGTGTATAGGGGCTATCTCAGGGCTCTGTGAATGTGTACTGGGACTGTCTCGGGGCTGTAGTGACTGTGTACAGGGACTCTGTTGGGCTCTGTGACTGTGTACAGGGACTCTCTCTGGCTCTGTCACTGTGTACAGGGACTCTCTCGGGCTCTGCGACTGTGTAGTGGGACTGTCTCGGGCTCCAGTGACTGTGTACAGGGACTCTGTTGGGCTCTGTGACTGTGTACAGGGACTCTCTCTGGCTCTGTCGCTGTGTACAGGGACTCTCTCGGGGCTCTGCGACTGTGTAGTGGGACTGTCTCGGGCTCTGTGACTGTGTACTAGGGATTCTCTCGGGCTCTGTGACTGTGTACTGGGATTCTCTCAGGCTCTGATGGTCTGTGTACTGGGACCCTGTCGGGCTCTGTGGGCTGTGTACAGGGACTCGCTCTGGCTTCAGTCGCTGTGACTGTGTACAGGGACTGTCTCGGGCTCTGTGACTGTGTACAGGGACTCTCTCGGGCTCTGTGGCTGTGTTCTGGGACTGTCTCAGCTCTGTGAATGTGTATAGGGACTCTCTCGGGCTCTGTGAATGTGTGTACTTGGTCTCTCTCGGGCTCTGTGACTGTGTACAGGTACCCTGTCGGGCCTCTGTGACTGTGTACAGTGACTCTCTCGGGCTCTGCACCTGTGTACAGGGACTCCACTTGGGTCTGTGAGTGTGTACAGGGACTCTCTGGGGCTCTGTGACTGTGTACTGGGACTCTCCCGGGCTCTGTGGCTGTGTACAGGGACTCTCTTGGGCTCTGTGACTGTGTACAGCGTCTCTCTCAGGCTCTGTGGCTGTGTACAGGTACTCTCTCGGGCTCTGGTGAATGTGTACAGGGACTGTCTCGGGCTCTGTGACTGTGTACAGGGACTCTCTCGGGCTCTGTGGCTGTGTTCTGGGACTGTCTCAGCTCTGTGAATGTGTATAGGGACTCTCTCAGGCTCTGTGGCTGTGTACAGGTACTCTCTCGGGCTCTGTACCTGTCTACAGGGACTCACTTGGGCTCTGTGAGTGTGTACAGGGACTCTCTGGGGCTCTGTGACTGTGTACTGGGACTCTCCCGGGCTCTGTGGCTGTGTACAGGGACTCCCTCGGGCTCTGTTACTGTGTACAGGGACTCTCTCGGGCTCTGCGACTGGTGTCCTGGGACTGTCTCGGGCTCTGTGACTGTGTACAGGGACTCTGTTGGGCTCTGTGACTGTGTACAGGGACTCTGTCTGGCTCTGTCGCTGTGTACAGGGACTCTCTCGGGCTCTGCGACTGTGTACTGGGACTGTCTCGGGCTCTGTGACTGTGTACTGGGACCCTGTCGGGCTCTGTGGCTGTGTACAGGGTCTGTCTTCGGCTCTGTGGCTGAGTACAGGGACTCGCTTTGGCTCTGTGGCTGTGTACTGGGACTCTCTCGGGCTCTGTGACTGTGTACAGCGACTTTCTCAGTCTCTATGGCTGTGTACTGGGACTCTGTCTGGCTCTGTGTCTGTGTACTGGGGACCGTCTCGGGCTCTGTGACTGTGTACAGGGATTGTGTCTGAATCTGTGGCTGTGTACTGTGACTCTCTTGGGCTCTGTGACTGTGTACAGGGACTCACTCGGGGCTTTGTGACTGTGTACTGGGACCCTCTCGGGCTCTGCGACTGAGTACAGGGACTGCGTCTGACTCTGTGGCTGCGTACAGGGAATCTGTCGGGCCTTGTGTCTGTGTACAGGGACTTTCTGAGGCTCTGTTGCTGTGTACTGGTACTCTGTCTGGGTCTGTGACTGTGTACTGGGACTCTGGCTCTGTGACGGGAGTACAGGGACACTCTCGGGCTCTGTGACATGTACTGGGACTCTCTCGGGCTCTGTGACTGTGTACAGGAACTCTCTCGGGCTCTGTACCTGTGTACAGGGGACTCACTTGGGCTCTGTGAGTGTGTACAGGGACTCTCTGGGGCTCTGTGAATGTGTACTGGGACTGTTTCGGGCTCTGTGACTGTGCACTGGGACTCTCTCGGGCTCTGTAACTGTGTACTGGGACCCTCTCGTTCTCTGTGACTGTGTACCGGGACTCCTCTCGGGCTCCGTGGCTGTGTACAGGACTCTCTCGGGCTCTGTGACTGTGCACAGGGACTCTCTTGGGTTCTGTGGCTGTGTATAGGGGCTATCTTAGGCTCTGTGAATGTGCACAGGGACTCTTTTCGGGTTCTGTGACTGTTGTACATGGACTCTCTCGGGCTCTGTGACTGTGTACAGGTATCTCTCTCGGGCTCTGTGAATGTGTACAGGGACTCTACTCGGGCTTTGTGACTGTGTACAGGGACTCTGTCATGCTATGTGATTGTGTACTGGGACTCTCTGGGGCTCTGTAACTGTGTACTGGGATTCTCCCGGGCTCTTTGACTGTGTACAGGGACTCTCTCGGGCTCTGTGACTGTGTACAGGGGACTTTCTCGGGCTCTGTGGCTGAGTACAGGGACTCGCTCTGGCTCTGTGGCTGTGTACTGGGACATGTCTCGGGCTCTGTGACTGTGTACAGGGACTTTCTCAGTCTCTATGGCTGTGTTACTGGGGCCTTGTCTGGCTCTGTGACTGTTTACAGGGAGTCTTTTGGGCTCTGTGACTGTGTACAGGGACTCTCTCGGGCTCTGTGTCTGTGTACTGGGATTCTCTCAGGCTCTGTATCTGTGTACTGGGACCCTGTCGGGCTCTGTGGCTGTGTAGAGGGGACTCGCTCTGGCTTCGGTCTCTGTGACTGTGTACAGGGACTCTCTCGGTCTCTGTGACTGTTTGCAGGGACTCTCTCGGGCTCTGTGACTGTTTACCTGGGACTCTCTCAGGCTCTGTGGACTGTGTGCTGGACCCTCTCGGGCTTTGTGGCTGTGTACAGGGACCCTCTCGGGTCTGTGGCTGTGTACAGGGACTCGCTCTGGCTTCGGTCTCTGTGACTGTGTACAGGGACTCTCTCGGGTCTCTGTGACTGTTTGCAGGGACTCTCTCGGGCTCTGTGACTGTGTACTGGGACTATCTCAGGCTCTGTGACTGTGTACAGGAACTCTCTCTGGGCTCTGTACCTGTCTACAGGGACTCACTTGGGCTCTGTGAGTGTGTACAGGGACTCTCTGGGGCTCTGTGACTGTGTACTGGGACTCTCCCGGGCTCTGTGGCTGTGTACAGGGACTCTCTGGGGCTCTGTGACTGTGTACTGGGACTCTCCCGGGCTCTGTGGGCTGTGTACAGGGACTCTGTCGGGCTCTGTGACTGTGTACTGGGACTGTCTCGGGCTCTGTGACTGTGCACTGGGACTCTCTCAGGCTCTGTGACTGTGTACTACGACCTTCTTGGTCTCTGTGACTGTGTACAGGGACTCCCTCGGGCTCTGTGGCTGTGCACAGGGACTCACTCAGGCTCTGTTGCTGTGTACTGGGACTCTGTCTGGCTCTGCGGCTGTGTACTGGTGCTCTGTCTGGGTCTGTAACTGTGTACTGGGACTCTGTCTGGGTCTGTGACTGAGTACAGTGACACTCTCAGGCTCTGTGACATGCACTGGGATTCTCTCGGGCTCTGTGACCGTGTACAGGAACTCTCTTGGGCTCTGTGACTGTGTACAGGGACTCTGTTGGGCTCTGTGACTGTGTACAGGGACTCTCTCTGGGCTCTGTCGCTGTGTACAGGGACTCTCTCGGGCTCTGCGACTGTGTAGTGGGACTGTCTCGGGCTCCGTGACTGTGTACAGGGACTCTGTTGGGCTCTGTGACTGTGTACAGGGACTCTCTCTGGCTCTGTCGCTGTGTACAGGGACTCTCTCGGGGCTCTGCGACTGTGTAGTGGGACTGTCTCGGGCTCTGTGACTGTGTACTGGGATTCTCTCGGGCTCTGTGACTGTGTACTGGGATTCTCTCAGGCTCTGTGTCTGTGTACTGGGACCCTGTCGGGCTCTGTGGCTGTGTACAGGGACTCGCTCTGGCTTCGGTCTCTGTGACTGTGTACAGGGACTCTCTCGGTCTCTGTGACTGTTTGCAGGGGACTCTCTCGGGCTCTGTGGCTGTGTACTGGACTCTCTCGGGCTCTGTGACGTGTGTACAGGGACTTTCTCAGTCTCTATGGCTGTTGTACTGGGGCCTTGTCTGGCTCTGTGACTGTTTACAGGGAGTCTTTTGGGGCTCTGTGACTGTGTACAGGGACTCTTCTCGGGCTCTGTGACTGTGTACAGGGACTCTCTCGGGCTCTGGTGACTGTGTACTGGGGACTCTCTCAGGCTCTGTGGCTGTGTACAGGGACTCCCTCAGGCTCTGCGACTGTGTACTGGGTCTGTCTCGGGCTCTGTGACTGTGTACAGGGACTCTGTTGGGCTCTGTGACTGTGTACAGGGAGTCTGTCTGGCTCTGTCGCTGTGTACAGGGACTCTCTCGGGCTCTGCGACTGTGTAGTGGGACTGTCTCGGGCTCTGTGACTATGTACTGGGATTCTCTCGGGCTCTGTGACTGTGTACTGGGATTCTCTCAGGCTCTGTGTCTGTGTACTTGGACCCTGTCTGGGCTCTGTGGCTGTGTAGAGGGACTCGCTCTGGCTTCGGTCTCTGTGACTGTGTACAGGGACTCTCTCGGTCTCTGTGACTGTTTGCAGGGTCTCTCTCGGGCTCTGTGACTGTTGTACTGGGACTCTCTCAGGCTCTGTGACTGTGTACTGGGACCCTCTCGGGCTCTGTGACTGTGTACAGGGATCCTCTCGGGTTCTGTGGCTGTGTACAGGGATTCGCTCTGGCTTCAGTCGCTGTGACTGTGTACAGGGACTGTCTCGGGCTCTGGTGACTGTGTACAGGGACTCTCTCGGGCTCTTGTGGCTGTGTTCTGGGACTGTCTCAGCTCTGTGAATGTGTATAGGGACTCTCTCGGGCTCTGTGAATGTGTACTTGGTCTCTCTCGGGCTCTGTGACTGTGTACAGGTACCCTGTCGGGCTCTGTGACTGTGTACAGTGACTCTCTCGGGCTCTGCTGGGGCTCTGTGACTGTGTACTGGGACTCTCCCGGGCTCTGTGGCTGTGTACAGGGACTCTCTTGGGCTCTGTGACTGTGTACAGCGTCTCTCTCAGGCTCTGTGGCTGTGTACAGGTACTCTCTCGGGCTCTGTGAATGTGTACAGGGACTGTCTCGGGCTCTGTGACTGTGTACAGGGACTCTCTCGGGCTCTGTAACTGTGTACTGGGACTCTCCCGGGCTCTGTTGCTGTGTACTGGTACTCTGTCTGGCTCTGTGACTGAGTACAGGGACACACTCGGGCTCTGTGACATGTACTGGGACTCTTTCGGGCTCTGTGACTGTGTACAGGAACTCTCTCGGGCTCTGCACCTGTGTACAGGGACTCACTTGGGTCTGTGAGTGTGTACAGGGGCTATCTCAGGCTCTGTGAATGTGTACTGGGACTCTCCCGGGCTCTGTGGCTATGTACAGGGACTCTCTCGGGCTCTGTGACTGTGTAGTGGGACTGTTTCGGGCTCTGTGACTGTGCACTGGGACTCTCTCAGGCTCTGTGACTGTGTACTGGGACCCTCTCGGTCTCTGTGACTGTGTACCGGGACTCACTGGGGCTCTGTGACTGTGTACAGGGACTCTCTCGGGCTCTGTGACTGTGTACAGCGTCTCCCTCAGGCTCTGTGGCTGTGTACAGGTACTCTCTCGGGCTCTGTGAATGTGTACAGGGACTCTCTGGGGCTCCGTAACTGTGTACAGGGATTGTGTCTGACTTTGTGGCTGTGTACAGGGACTCTCTCAGGCTCTGTTCCTGTGTACTGGTACTCTGTCTGGCTCTGTGACTGAGTACAGGGACACTCTCGGGCTCTGTGACATGTACTGGGACTCTCTCGGGCTCTGTGACTGTGTACAGGGACTCACTTGGGTCTGTGAGTGTGTACAGGGACTCTCTGGGGCTCAGTGACTGTGCACTGGAACTCTCCCGGGCTCTGTGGCTGTGTACAGGGACTCTCTGGGGCTCTGTGACTGTGTAGTGGGACTGTCTCGGGCTCTGTGACTGTGCACTGGGACTCTCTCAGGCTCTGTGACTGTGGACTGGGACCCTCTCGTTCTCTGTGAGTGTGTACCGGGACTCTCTGGGGCTCTGTACCTGTGTACAGGGACTCACTTGGGTCTGTGAGTGTGTACAGGGACTCTCTGGGGCTCAGTGACTGTGCACTGGAACTCTCTCGGGCTCTGTGGCTGTGTACCGGGACTCTCTGGGGCTCTGTGGCTGTGTACAGGGACTCCCTCGGGCTCTGTGACTGTGTACAGGGACTCTCTTGGGTTCTGTGGCTGTGTATAGGGGCTATCTCAGGCTCTGTGAATGTGTACTGGGACTGTCTCGGGCTGTGTGACTGTGTACAGGGACTCTCTCTGGCTCTGTCGCTGTGTACAGGGACTCTCTTGGGCTCTGCGACTGTGTAGTGGGACTGTCTCGGGCTCCGTGACTGTGTACAGGGACTCTGTTGGGTTCTGTGACTGTGTACAGGGACTCTCTCTGGCTCTGTCGCTGTGTACAGGGACTCGCTCGGGCTCTGCGACTGTGTAGTGGGACTGTCTCGGGCTCTGCGACTGTGTACTGGGATTCTCTCGGGCTCTGTGACTGTGTACTGGGATTCTCTCAGGCTCTGTGTCTGTGTACTGGGACCCTGTCGGGCTCTGTGGCTGTGTACAGGGACTCGCTCTGGCTTCGGTCTCTGTGACTGTGTACAGGGACTCTCTCGGTCTCTGTGACTGTTTGCAGGGACTCTCTCGGGCTCTGTGACTGTGTACTGGGTCTCTCTCAGGCTCTGTGACTGTGTACTGGGACCCTCTCGGGCTCTGTGACTGTGTACAGGGATCCTCTCGGGCTCTGTGGCTGTGTACAGGGATTCGCTCTGGCTTCAGTCGCTGTGACTGTGTACAGGGACTCTCGGGTCTGTGACTGTACAGTGACTGTCTCGGGCTCTGTGACTGTGTACAGGGACTCTCTCGGGCTCTGTGGCTGTGTTCTGGGACTGTCTCAGCTCTGTGAATGTGTATAGGGACTCTCTCAGGCTCTGTGGCTGTGTACAGGTACTCTCTCGGGCTCTGTGAATGTGTACAGGGACTCTCTGGGGCTCTGTGACTGTGTACTGGGACTCTCCCGGGCTCTGTGGCTGTGTACTGTGACTCTCTTGGGCTCTGTGATTGTGTACAGGGACTCACTCGGGCTTTGTGACTGTGAACTGGGACCCTCTCGGGCTCTGCGACTGAGTACAGGGACTGCGTCTGACTCTGTGGCTGTGTACAGGGAATCTGTCGGGCTTTGTGTCTGTGTACAGGGACTCTCTCAGGCTCTGTTGCTGTGTACTGGTACTTTGTCTGGGTTTGTGACTGTGCACTGGGACTCTGGCTCTGTGACGGAGTACAGGGACACTCTCGGGCTCTGTGACATGTACTGGGACTCTCTCGGGCTCTGTGACTGTGTACAGGAACTCTCTCGGGCTCTGTACCTGTGTACAGGGACTCACTTGGGCTCTGTGAGTGTGTACAGGGACTCTCTGGGGCTCTGTGAATGTGTACTGGGACTCTCCCGGGCTCTGTGGCTGTGTACAGGGACTCTCTCGGGCTCTGTGACTGTGTAGTGGGACTGTTTCGGGCTCTGTGACTGTGCACTGGGACTCTCTCGGGCTCTGTAACTGTGTACTGGGACCCTCTCGTTCTCTGTGACTGTGTACCGGGAGTCTCTCGGGCTCTGTGGCTGTGTACAGGACTCTCTCGGGCTCTGTGACTGTGCACAGGGACTCTCTTGGGTTCTGTGGCTGTGTATAGGGGCTATCTCAGGCTCTGTGAATGTGCACAGGGACTCTTTCGGGTTCTGTGACTGTGTACATGGACTCTCTCAGGCTCTGTGGCTGTGTACAGGTACTCTCTCAGGCTCTGTGAATGTGTACAGGGACTCTCTCGGGCTTTGTGACTGTGTACAGGGACTCTGTCATGCTATGTGACTGTGTACTGGGACTCTCTGGGGCTCTGTAACTGTGTACTGGGACTCTCCCGGGCTCTGTGACGGTGTACAGGGACTCTCTCGGGCTCTGTGACTGTGTACAGGGACTTTCTCGGGCTCTGTGGCTGAGTACAGGGACTCGCTCTGGCTCTGTGGCTGTGTACTGGGACTGTCTCGGGCTCTGTGACTGTGTACAGGGACTTTCTCAGTCTCTATGGCTGTGTACTGGGGCCTTGTCTGGCTCTGTGACTGTTTACAGGGAGTCTTTTGGGCTCTGTGACTGTGTACAGGGACTCTCTCGGGCTCTGTGACTGTGTACAGGGACTCTCTCGGGCTCTGTGACTGTGTACTGGGACTCTCTCAGGCTCTGTGGCTGTGTACAGGGACTCTCTCAGGCTCTGCGACTGTGTACTGGGACTGTCTCGGGCTCTGTGACTGTGTACAGGGACTCTGTTGGGCTCTGTGACTGTGTACAGGGAGTCTGTCTGGCTCTGTCGCTGTGTACAGGGACTCTCTCGGGCTCTGCGACTGTGTAGTGGGACTCTCCCGGGCTCTGTGGCTGTGTACAGGTACTCTCTCGGGCTCTGTGAATGTGTACAGGGACTCTCTGGGGCTCTGTAACTGTGTACAGGGATTGTGTCTGACTTTGTGGCTGTGTACAGGGACTCTCTCAGGCTCTGTTCCTGTGTACTGGTACTCTGTCTGGCTCTGTGACTGAGTACAGGGACACTCTCGGGCTCTGTGACATGTACTGGGACTCTCTCGGGCTCTGTGACTGTGTACAGGGACTCACTTAGGTCTGTGAGTGTGTACAGGGACTCTCTGGGGCTCAGTGACTGTGCACTGGAACTCTCCCGGGCTCTGTGGCTGTGTACAGGGACTCTCTGGGGCTCTGTGACTGTGTAGTGGGACTGTCTCGGGCTCTGTGACTATGTACTGGGATTCTCTCGGGCTCTGTGACTGTGTACTGGGATTCTCTCAGGCTCTGTGTCTGTGTACTTGGACCCTGTCGGGCTCTGTGGCTGTGTACAGGGACTCGCTCTGGCTTCGGTCTCTGTGACTGTGTACAGGGACTCTCTCGGTCTCTGTGACTGTTTGCAGGGTCTCTCTCGGGCTCTGTGACTGTGTACTGGGACTCTCTCAGGCTCTGTGACTGTGTACTGGGACCCTCTCGGGCTCTGTGACTGTGTACAGGGATCCTCTCGGGTTCTGTGGCTGTGTACAGGGATTCGCTCTGGCTTCAGTCGCTGTGACTGTGTACAGGGACTGTCTCGGGCTCTGTGACTGTGTACAGGGACTCTCTCGGGCTCTGTGGCTGTGTTCTGGGACTGTCTCAGCTCTGTGAATGTGTATAGGGACTCTCTCGGGCTCTGTGAATGTGTACTTGGTCTCTCTCGGGCTCTGTGACTGTGTACAGGTACCCTGTCGGGCTCTGTGACTGTGTACAGTGACTCTCTCGGGCTCTGCACCTGTGTACAGGGACTCACTTGGGTCTGTGAGTGTGTACAGGGACTCTCTGGGGCTCTGTGACTGTGTACTGGGACTCTCCCGGGCTCTGTGGCTGTGTACAGGGACTCTCTTGGGCTCTGTGACTGTGTACAGCGTCTCTCTCAGGCTCTGTGGCTGTGTACAGGTACTCTCTCGGGCTCTGTGAATGTGTACAGGGACTGTCTCGGGCTCTGTGACTGTGTACAGGGACTCTCTCGGGCTCTGTAACTGTGTACTGGGACTCTCCCGGGCTCTGTTGCTGTGTACTGGTACTCTGTCTGGCTCTGTGACTGAGTACAGGGACACACTCGGGCTCTGTGACATGTACTGGGACTCTTTCGGGCTCTGTGACTGTGTACAGGAACTCTCTCGGGCTCTGCACCTGTGTACAGGGACTCACTTGGGTCTGTGAGTGTGTACAGGGGCTATCTCAGGCTCTGTGAATGTGTACTGGGACTCTCCCGGGCTCTGTGGCTATGTACAGGGACTCTCTCGGGCTCTGTGACTGTGTAGTGGGACTGTTTCGGGCTCTGTGACTGTGCACTGGGACTCTCTCAGGCTCTGTGACTGTGTACTGGGACCCTCTCGGTCTCTGTGACTGTGTACCGGGACTCACTGGGGCTCTGTGACTGTGTACAGGGACTCTCTCGGGCTCTGTGACTGTGTACAGCGTCTCCCTCAGGCTCTGTGGCTGTGTACAGGTACTCTCTCGGGCTCTGTGAATGTGTACAGGGACTCTCTGGGGCTCCGTAACTGTGTACAGGGATTGTGTCTGACTTTGTGGCTGTGTACAGGGACTCTCTCAGGCTCTGTTCCTGTGTACTGGTACTCTGTCTGGCTCTGTGACTGAGTACAGGGACACTCTCGGGCTCTGTGACATGTACTGGGACTCTCTCGGGCTCTGTGACTGTGTACAGGGACTCACTTGGGTCTGTGAGTGTGTACAGGGACTCTCTGGGGCTCAGTGACTGTGCACTGGAACTCTCCCGGGCTCTGTGGCTGTGTACAGGGACTCTCTGGGGCTCTGTGACTGTGTAGTGGGACTGTCTCGGGCTCTGTGACTGTGCACTGGGACTCTCTCAGGCTCTGTGACTGTGGACTGGGACCCTCTCGTTCTCTGTGAGTGTGTACCGGGACTCTCTGGGGCTCTGTACCTGTGTACAGGGACTCACTTGGGTCTGTGAGTGTGTACAGGGACTCTCTGGGGCTCAGTGACTGTGCACTGGAACTCTCTCGGGCTCTGTGGCTGTGTACCGGGACTCTCTGGGGCTCTGTGGCTGTGTACAGGGACTCTCTCGGGCTCTGTGACTGTGTACAGGGACTCTCTTGGGTTCTGTGGCTGTGTATAGGGGCTATCTCAGGCTCTGTGAATGTGTACTGGGACTGTCTCGGGCTGTGTGACTGTGTACAGGGACTCTCTCTGGCTCTGTCGCTGTGTACAGGGACTCTCTTGGGCTCTGCGACTGTGTAGTGGGACTGTCTCGGGCTCCGTGACTGTGTACAGGGACTCTGTTGGGTTCTGTGACTGTGTACAGGGACTCTCTCTGGCTCTGTCGCTGTGTACAGGGACTCGCTCGGGCTCTGCGACTGTGTAGTGGGACTGTCTCGGGCTCTGCGACTGTGTACTGGGATTCTCTCGGGCTCTGTGACTGTGTACTGGGATTCTCTCAGGCTCTGTGTCTGTGTACTGGGACCCTGTCGGGCTCTGTGGCTGTGTACAGGGACTCGCTCTGGCTTCGGTCTCTGTGACTGTGTACAGGGACTCTCTCGGTCTCTGTGACTGTTTGCAGGGACTCTCTCGGGCTCTGTGACTGTGTACTGGGTCTCTCTCAGGCTCTGTGACTGTGTACTGGGACCCTCTCGGGCTCTGTGACTGTGTACAGGGATCCTCTCGGGCTCTGTGGCTGTGTACAGGGATTCGCTCTGGCTTCAGTCGCTGTGACTGTGTACAGGGACTCTCGGGTCTGTGACTGTACAGTGACTGTCTCGGGCTCTGTGACTGTGTACAGGGACTCTCTCGGGCTCTGTGGCTGTGTTCTGGGACTGTCTCAGCTCTGTGAATGTGTATAGGGACTCTCTCAGGCTCTGTGGCTGTGTACAGGTACTCTCTCGGGCTCTGTGAATGTGTACAGGGACTCTCTGGGGCTCTGTGACTGTGTACTGGGACTCTCCCGGGCTCTGTGGCTGTGTACTGTGACTCTCTTGGGCTCTGTGATTGTGTACAGGGACTCACTCGGGCTTTGTGACTGTGAACTGGGACCCTCTCGGGCTCTGCGACTGAGTACAGGGACTGCGTCTGACTCTGTGGCTGTGTACAGGGAATCTGTCGGGCTTTGTGTCTGTGTACAGGGACTCTCTCAGGCTCTGTTGCTGTGTACTGGTACTTTGTCTGGGTTTGTGACTGTGCACTGGGACTCTGGCTCTGTGACGGAGTACAGGGACACTCTCGGGCTCTGTGACATGTACTGGGACTCTCTCGGGCTCTGTGACTGTGTACAGGAACTCTCTCGGGCTCTGTACCTGTGTACAGGGACTCACTTGGGCTCTGTGAGTGTGTACAGGGACTCTCTGGGGCTCTGTGAATGTGTACTGGGACTCTCCCGGGCTCTGTGGCTGTGTACAGGGACTCTCTCGGGCTCTGTGACTGTGTAGTGGGACTGTTTCGGGCTCTGTGACTGTGCACTGGGACTCTCTCGGGCTCTGTAACTGTGTACTGGGACCCTCTCGTTCTCTGTGACTGTGTACCGGGAGTCTCTCGGGCTCTGTGGCTGTGTACAGGACTCTCTCGGGCTCTGTGACTGTGCACAGGGACTCTCTTGGGTTCTGTGGCTGTGTATAGGGGCTATCTCAGGCTCTGTGAATGTGCACAGGGACTCTTTCGGGTTCTGTGACTGTGTACATGGACTCTCTCAGGCTCTGTGGCTGTGTACAGGTACTCTCTCAGGCTCTGTGAATGTGTACAGGGACTCTCTCGGGCTTTGTGACTGTGTACAGGGACTCTGTCATGCTATGTGACTGTGTACTGGGACTCTCTGGGGCTCTGTAACTGTGTACTGGGACTCTCCCGGGCTCTGTGACGGTGTACAGGGACTCTCTCGGGCTCTGTGACTGTGTACAGGGACTTTCTCGGGCTCTGTGGCTGAGTACAGGGACTCGCTCTGGCTCTGTGGCTGTGTACTGGGACTGTCTCGGGCTCTGTGACTGTGTACAGGGACTTTCTCAGTCTCTATGGCTGTGTACTGGGGCCTTGTCTGGCTCTGTGACTGTTTACAGGGAGTCTTTTGGGCTCTGTGACTGTGTACAGGGACTCTCTCGGGCTCTGTGACTGTGTACAGGGACTCTCTCGGGCTCTGTGACTGTGTACTGGGACTCTCTCAGGCTCTGTGGCTGTGTACAGGGACTCTCTCAGGCTCTGCGACTGTGTACTGGGACTGTCTCGGGCTCTGTGACTGTGTACAGGGACTCTGTTGGGCTCTGTGACTGTGTACAGGGAGTCTGTCTGGCTCTGTCGCTGTGTACAGGGACTCTCTCGGGCTCTGCGACTGTGTAGTGGGACTCTCCCGGGCTCTGTGGCTGTGTACAGGTACTCTCTCGGGCTCTGTGAATGTGTACAGGGACTCTCTGGGGCTCTGTAACTGTGTACAGGGATTGTGTCTGACTTTGTGGCTGTGTACAGGGACTCTCTCAGGCTCTGTTCCTGTGTACTGGTACTCTGTCTGGCTCTGTGACTGAGTACAGGGACACTCTCGGGCTCTGTGACATGTACTGGGACTCTCTCGGGCTCTGTGACTGTGTACAGGGACTCACTTAGGTCTGTGAGTGTGTACAGGGACTCTCTGGGGCTCAGTGACTGTGCACTGGAACTCTCCCGGGCTCTGTGGCTGTGTACAGGGACTCTCTGGGGCTCTGTGACTGTGTAGTGGGACTGTCTCGGGCTCTGTGACTATGTACTGGGATTCTCTCGGGCTCTGTGACTGTGTACTGGGATTCTCTCAGGCTCTGTGTCTGTGTACTTGGACCCTGTCGGGCTCTGTGGCTGTGTACAGGGACTCGCTCTGGCTTCGGTCTCTGTGACTGTGTACAGGGACTCTCTCGGTCTCTGTGACTGTTTGCAGGGTCTCTCTCGGGCTCTGTGACTGTGTACTGGGACTCTCTCAGGCTCTGTGACTGTGTACTGGGACCCTCTCGGGCTCTGTGACTGTGTACAGGGATCCTCTCGGGTTCTGTGGCTGTGTACAGGGATTCGCTCTGGCTTCAGTCGCTGTGACTGTGTACAGGGACTGTCTCGGGCTCTGTGACTGTGTACAGGGACTCTCTCGGGCTCTGTGGCTGTGTTCTGGGACTGTCTCAGCTCTGTGAATGTGTATAGGGACTCTCTCGGGCTCTGTGAATGTGTACTTGGTCTCTCTCGGGCTCTGTGACTGTGTACAGGTACCCTGTCGGGCTCTGTGACTGTGTACAGTGACTCTCTCGGGCTCTGCACCTGTGTACAGGGACTCACTTGGGTCTGTGAGTGTGTACAGGGACTCTCTGGGGCTCTGTGACTGTGTACTGGGACTCTCCCGGGCTCTGTGGCTGTGTACAGGGACTCTCTTGGGCTCTGTGACTGTGTACAGCGTCTCTCTCAGGCTCTGTGGCTGTGTACAGGTACTCTCTCGGGCTCTGTGAATGTGTACAGGGACTGTCTCGGGCTCTGTGACTGTGTACAGGGACTCTCTCGGGCTCTGTAACTGTGTACTGGGACTCTCCCGGGCTCTGTTGCTGTGTACTGGTACTCTGTCTGGCTCTGTGACTGAGTACAGGGACACACTCGGGCTCTGTGACATGTACTGGGACTCTTTCGGGCTCTGTGACTGTGTACAGGAACTCTCTCGGGCTCTGCACCTGTGTACAGGGACTCACTTGGGTCTGTGAGTGTGTACAGGGGCTATCTCAGGCTCTGTGAATGTGTACTGGGACTCTCCCGGGCTCTGTGGCTATGTACAGGGACTCTCTCGGGCTCTGTGACTGTGTAGTGGGACTGTTTCGGGCTCTGTGACTGTGCACTGGGACTCTCTCAGGCTCTGTGACTGTGTACTGGGACCCTCTCGGTCTCTGTGACTGTGTACCGGGACTCACTGGGGCTCTGTGACTGTGTACAGGGACTCTCTCGGGCTCTGTGACTGTGTACAGCGTCTCCCTCAGGCTCTGTGGCTGTGTACAGGTACTCTCTCGGGCTCTGTGAATGTGTACAGGGACTCTCTGGGGCTCCGTAACTGTGTACAGGGATTGTGTCTGACTTTGTGGCTGTGTACAGGGACTCTCTCAGGCTCTGTTCCTGTGTACTGGTACTCTGTCTGGCTCTGTGACTGAGTACAGGGACACTCTCGGGCTCTGTGACATGTACTGGGACTCTCTCGGGCTCTGTGACTGTGTACAGGGACTCACTTGGGTCTGTGAGTGTGTACAGGGACTCTCTGGGGCTCAGTGACTGTGCACTGGAACTCTCCCGGGCTCTGTGGCTGTGTACAGGGACTCTCTGGGGCTCTGTGACTGTGTAGTGGGACTGTCTCGGGCTCTGTGACTGTGCACTGGGACTCTCTCAGGCTCTGTGACTGTGGACTGGGACCCTCTCGTTCTCTGTGAGTGTGTACCGGGACTCTCTGGGGCTCTGTACCTGTGTACAGGGACTCACTTGGGTCTGTGAGTGTGTACAGGGACTCTCTGGGGCTCAGTGACTGTGCACTGGAACTCTCTCGGGCTCTGTGGCTGTGTACCGGGACTCTCTGGGGCTCTGTGGCTGTGTACAGGGACTCTCTCGGGCTCTGTGACTGTGTACAGGGACTCTCTTGGGTTCTGTGGCTGTGTATAGGGGCTATCTCAGGCTCTGTGAATGTGTACTGGGACTGTCTCGGGCTGTGTGACTGTGTACAGGGACTCTCTCTGGCTCTGTCGCTGTGTACAGGGACTCTCTTGGGCTCTGCGACTGTGTAGTGGGACTGTCTCGGGCTCCGTGACTGTGTACAGGGACTCTGTTGGGCTCTGTGACTGTGTACAGGGACTCTCTCTGGCTCTGTCGCTGTGTACAGGGACTCGCTCGGGCTCTGCGACTGTGTAGTGGGACTGTCTCGGGCTCTGCGACTGTGTACTGGGATTCTCTCGGGCTCTGTGACTGTGTACTGGGATTCTCTCAGGCTCTGTGTCTGTGTACTGGGACCCTGTCGGGCTCTGTGGCTGTGTACAGGGACTCGCTCTGGCTTCGGTCTCTGTGACTGTGTACAGGGACTCTCTCGGTCTCTGTGACTGTTTGCAGGGACTCTCTCGGGCTCTGTGACTGTGTACTGGGTCTCTCTCAGGCTCTGTGACTGTGTACTGGGACCCTCTCGGGCTCTGTGACTGTGTACAGGGATCCTCTCGGGCTCTGTGGCTGTGTACAGGGATTCGCTCTGGCTTCAGTCGCTGTGACTGTGTACAGGGACTCTCGGGTCTGTGACTGTACAGTGACTGTCTCGGGCTCTGTGACTGTGTACAGGGACTCTCTCGGGCTCTGTGGCTGTGTTCTGGGACTGTCTCAGCTCTGTGAATGTGTATAGGGACTCTCTCAGGCTCTGTGGCTGTGTACAGGTACTCTCTCGGGCTCTGTGAATGTGTACAGGGACTCTCTGGGGCTCTGTGACTGTGTACTGGGACTCTCCCGGGCTCTGTGGCTGTGTACTGTGACTCTCTTGGGCTCTGTGATTGTGTACAGGGACTCACTCGGGCTTTGTGACTGTGAACTGGGACCCTCTCGGGCTCTGCGACTGAGTACAGGGACTGCGTCTGACTCTGTGGCTGTGTACAGGGAATCTGTCGGGCTTTGTGTCTGTGTACAGGGACTCTCTCAGGCTCTGTTGCTGTGTACTGGTACTTTGTCTGGGTTTGTGACTGTGCACTGGGACTCTGGCTCTGTGACGGAGTACAGGGACACTCTCGGGCTCTGTGACATGTACTGGGACTCTCTCGGGCTCTGTGACTGTGTACAGGAACTCTCTCGGGCTCTGTACCTGTGTACAGGGACTCACTTGGGCTCTGTGAGTGTGTACAGGGACTCTCTGGGGCTCTGTGAATGTGTACTGGGACTCTCCCGGGCTCTGTGGCTGTGTACAGGGACTCTCTCGGGCTCTGTGACTGTGTAGTGGGACTGTTTCGGGCTCTGTGACTGTGCACTGGGACTCTCTCGGGCTCTGTAACTGTGTACTGGGACCCTCTCGTTCTCTGTGACTGTGTACCGGGAGTCTCTCGGGCTCTGTGGCTGTGTACAGGACTCTCTCGGGCTCTGTGACTGTGCACAGGGACTCTCTTGGGTTCTGTGGCTGTGTATAGGGGCTATCTCAGGCTCTGTGAATGTGCACAGGGACTCTTTCGGGTTCTGTGACTGTGTACATGGACTCTCTCAGGCTCTGTGGCTGTGTACAGGTACTCTCTCAGGCTCTGTGAATGTGTACAGGGACTCTCTCGGGCTTTGTGACTGTGTACAGGGACTCTGTCATGCTATGTGACTGTGTACTGGGACTCTCTGGGGCTCTGTAACTGTGTACTGGGACTCTCCCGGGCTCTGTGACGGTGTACAGGGACTCTCTCGGGCTCTGTGACTGTGTACAGGGACTTTCTCGGGCTCTGTGGCTGAGTACAGGGACTCGCTC
This sequence comes from Mobula birostris, assembly GCF_030028105.1. Taxonomy (NCBI): domain Eukaryota; kingdom Metazoa; phylum Chordata; class Chondrichthyes; order Myliobatiformes; family Myliobatidae; genus Mobula; species Mobula birostris. Next base: position 64,065,881 of record NC_092392.1, read on the forward strand.
TGGCTCTGTGGCTGTGTACTGGGACTGTCTCGGGCTCTGTGACTGTGTACAGGGACTTTCTCAGTCTCTATGGCTGTGTACTGGGGCCTTGTCTGGCTCTGTGACTGTTTACAGGGAGTCTTTTGGGCTCTGTGACTGTGTACAGGGACTCTCTCGGGCTCTGTGACTGTGTACAGGGACTCTCTCGGGCTCTGTGACTGTGTACTGGGACTCTCTCAGGCTCTGTGGCTGTGTACAGGGACTCTCTCAGGCTCTGCGACTGTGTACTGGGACTGTCTCGGGCTCTGTGACTGTGTACAGGGACTCTGTTGGGCTCTGTGACTGTGTACAGGGAGTCTGTCTGGCTCTGTCGCTGTGTACAGGGACTCTCTCGGGCTCTGCGACTGTGTAGTGGGACTCTCCCGGGCTCTGTGGCTGTGTACAGGTACTCTCTCGGGCTCTGTGAATGTGTACAGGGACTCTCTGGGGCTCTGTAACTGTGTACAGGGATTGTGTCTGACTTTGTGGCTGTGTACAGGGACTCTCTCAGGCTCTGTTCCTGTGTACTGGTACTCTGTCTGGCTCTGTGACTGAGTACAGGGACACACTCGGGCTCTGTGACATGTACTGGGACTCTCTCGGGCTCTGTGACTGTGTACAGGGACTCACTTAGGTCTGTGAGTGTGTACAGGGACTCTCTGGGGCTCAGTGACTGTGCACTGGAACTCTCCCGGGCTCTGTGGCTGTGTACAGGGACTCTCTGGGGCTCTGTGACTGTGTAGTGGGACTGTCTCGGGCTCTGTGACTATGTACTGGGATTCTCTCGGGCTCTGTGACTGTGTACTGGGATTCTCTCAGGCTCTGTGTCTGTGTACTTGGACCCTGTCGGGCTCTGTGGCTGTGTACAGGGACTCGCTCTGGCTTCGGTCTCTGTGACTGTGTACAGGGACTCTCTCGGTCTCTGTGACTGTTTGCAGGGTCTCTCTCGGGCTCTGTGACTGTGTACTGGGACTCTCTCAGGCTCTGTGACTGTGTACTGGGACCCTCTCGGGCTCTGTGACTGTGTACAGGGATCCTCTCGGGTTCTGTGGCTGTGTACAGGGATTCGCTCTGGCTTCAGTCGCTGTGACTGTGTACAGGGACTGTCTCGGGCTCTGTGACTGTGTACAGGGACTCTCTCGGGCTCTGTGGCTGTGTTCTGGGACTGTCTCAGCTCTGTGAATGTGTATAGGGACTCTCTCGGGCTCTGTGAATGTGTACTTGGTCTCTCTCGGGCTCTGTGACTGTGTACAGGTACCCTGTCGGGCTCTGTGACTGTGTACAGTGACTCTCTCGGGCTCTGCACCTGTGTACAGGGACTCACTTGGGTCTGTGAGTGTGTACAGGGACTCTCTGGGGCTCTGTGACTGTGTACTGGGACTCTCCCGGGCTCTGTGGCTGTGTACAGGGACTCTCTTGGGCTCTGTGACTGTGTACAGCGTCTCTCTCAGGCTCTGTGGCTGTGTACAGGTACTCTCTCGGGCTCTGTGAATGTGTACAGGGACTGTCTCGGGCTCTGTGACTGTGTACAGGGACTCTCTCGGGCTCTGTGGCTGTGTTCTGGGACTGTCTCAGCTCTGTGAATGTGTATAGGGACTCTCTCGGGCTCTGTGACTGTGTACAGGGACTCTCTCAGGCTCTGTGACTGTGTACAGGGACTTTCTCGGGCTCTGTGGCTGAGTACAGGGACTCGCTCTGGCTCTGTGGCTGTGTACTGGGACTCTCTCGGGCTCTGTGACTGTGTACAGGGACTTTCTCAGTCTCTATGGCTGTGTAGTGGGACCTTGTCTGGCTCTGTGACTGTTTACAGGGAGTCTTTTGGGCTCTGTGACTGTGTACAGGGACTCTCTCGGGCTCTGTGACTGTGGACTGGGACTCTGTCATGCTATGTGACTGTGTACTGGGACTCTCTGGGGCTCTGTGACTGTGTACTGGGACTCTCCCGGGCTCTGTGGCTGTGTACAGGGACTCTCTAGGGCTCTGTGACTGTGTAGTGGGACTGTCTCGGGCTCTGTGACTGTGCACTGGGACTCTCTGGGGCTCTGTGACTGTGTACTGGGACTCTCCCGGGCTCTGTGGCTGTGTACAGGTACTCTCTCGGGCTCTGTGAATGTGTACAGGGACTCTCTGGGGCTCTGTAACTGTGTACAGGGATTGTGTCTGACTTTGTGGCTGTGTACAGGGACTCTCTCAGGCTCTGTTCCTGTGTACTGGTACTCTGTCTGGCTCTGTGACTGAGTACAGGGACACTCTCGGGCTCTGTGACATGTACTGGGACTCTCTCGGGCTCTGTGACTGTGTACAGGGACTCACTTGGGTCTGTGAGTGTGTACAGGGACTCTCTGGGGCGCAGTGACTGTGCACTGGAACTCTCCCGGGCTCTGTGGCTGTGTACAGGGACTCTCTGGGGCTCTGTGACTGTGTAGTGGGACTGTCTCGGGCTCTGTGACTGTGCACTGGGTCTCTCTCAGGCTCTGTGACTGTGGACTGGGACCCTCTTGTTCTCTGTGAGTGTGTACCGGGACTCTCTGGGGCTCTGTGGCTGTGTACAGGGACTCTCTCGGGCTCTGTGACTGTGTACAGGGACTCTCTTGGGTTCTGTGGCTGTGTATAGGGGCTATCTCAGGCTCTGTGAATGTGTACTGGGACTGTCTCGGGCTGTGTGACTGTGTACAGGGACTCTGTTGGGCTCTGTGACTGTGTACAGGGACTCTCTGGGGCTCTGTGACTGTGTAGTGGGACTGTCTCGGGCTCTGTGACTGTGCACTGGGACTCTCTCAGGTTCTGTGACTGTGGACTGGGACCCTCTCGTTCTCTGTGAGTGTGTACCGGGACTCTGTGGGGCTCTGTGGCTGTGTACAGGGACTCTCTCGGGCTCTGTGACTGTGTACAGGGACTCTCTTGGGTTCTGTGGCTGTGTATAGGGGCTATCTCAGGCTCTGTGAATGTGTACTGGGACTGTCTCGGGCTGTGTGACTGTGTACAGGGACTCTGTTGGGCTCTGTGACTGTGTACAGGGACTCTCTCTGGCTCTGTCACTGTGTACAGGGACTCTCTCGGGCTCTGCGACTGTGTAGTGGGACTGTCTCGGGCTCCGTGACTGTGTACAGGGACTCTGTTGGGCTCTGTGACTGTGTACAGGGACTCTCTCTGGCTCTGTCGCTGTGTACAGGGACTCTCTCGGGCTCTGCGACTGTGTAGTGGGACTGTCTCGGGCTCTGTGACTGTGTACTGGGATTCTCTCGGGCTCTGTGACTGTGTACTGGGATTCTCTCAGGCTCTGTGTCTGTGTACTGGGACCCTGTCGGGCTCTGTGGCTGTGTACAGGGACTCGCTCTGGCTTCAGTCGCTGTGACTGTGTACAGGGACTGTCTCGGGCTCTGTGACTGTGTACAGGGACTCTCTCGGGCTCTGTGGCTGTGTTCTGGGACTGTCTCAGCTCTGTGAATGTGTATAGGGACTCTCTCGGGCTCTGTGAATGTGTACTTGGTCTCTCTCGGGCTCTGTGACTGTGTACAGGTACCCTGTCGGGCTCTGTGACTGTGTACAGTGACTCTCTCGGGCTCTCCACCTGTGTACAGGGACTCACTTGGGTCTGTGAGTGTGTACAGGGACTCTCTGGGGCTCTGTGACTGTGTACTGGGACTCTCCCGGGCTCTGTGGCTGTGTACAGGGACTCTCTTGGGCTCTGTGACTGTGTACAGCGTCTCTCTCAGGCTCTGTGGCTGTGTACAGGTACTCTCTCGGGCTCTGTGAATGTGTACAGGGACTGTCTCGGGCTCTGTGACTGTGTACAGGGACTCTCTCGGGCTCTGTGGCTGTGTTCTGGGACTGTCTCAGCTCTGTGAATGTGTATAGGGACTCTCTCAGGCTCTGTGGCTGTGTACAGGTACTCTCTCGGGCTCTGTGAATCTGTACAGGGACTCTCTGGGGCTCTGTGACTGTGTACTGGGACTCTCCCGGGCTCTGTGGCTGTGTACAGGGACTCTCTTGGGCTCTGTGACTGTGTGCAGCGTCTCTCTCAGGCTCTGTGGTTGTGTACAGGTACTCTCTCGGGCTCTGTGAATGTGTACAGGGACTCTGTCATGCTATGTGACTGTGTACTGGGACTCTCTGGGGCTCTGTAACTGTGTACTGGGACTCTCCCGGGCTCTGTGACTGTGTACAGGGACTCTCTCAGGCTCTGTGGCTGTGTACAGGGACTTTATCGGGCTCTGTGGCTGAGTACAGGGACTCGCTCTGGCTCTGTGGCTGTGTACTGGGACTCTCTCGGGCTCTGTGACTGTGTACAGGGATTGTGTCTGAATCTGTGGCTGTGTACTGTGACTCTCTTGGGCTCTGTGATTGTGTACAGGGACTCACTCGGGCTTTGTGACTGTGAACTGGGACCCTCTCGGGCTCTGCGACTGAGTACAGGGACTGCGTCTGACTCTGTGGCTGTGTACAGGGAATCTGTCGGGCTTTGTGTCTGTGTACAGGGACTCTCTCAGGCTCTGTTGCGGTGTACTGGTACTTTGTCTGGGTTTGTGACTGTGCACTGGGACTCTGGCTCTGTGACGGAGTACAGGGACACTCTCGGGCTCTGTGACTGTGTACAGGAACTCTCTCGGGCTCTGTACCTGTGTACAGGGACTCACTTGGGCTCTGTGAGTGTGTACAGGGACTCTCTGGGGCTCTGTGAATGTGTACTGGGACTCTCCCGGGCTCTGTGGCTGTGTACAGGGACTCTCTGGGGCTCTGTGACTGTGTAGTGGGACTGTTTCGGGCTCTGTGACTGTGCACTGGGACTCTCTCGGGCTCTGTAACTGTGTACTGGGACCCTCTCGTTCTCTGTGACTGTGTACCGGGACTCTCTCGGGCTCTGTGGCTGTGTACAGGACTCTCTCGGGCTCTGTGACTGTGCACAGGGACTCTCTTGGGTTCTGTGGCTGTGTATAGGGGCTATCTTAGCCTCTGTGAATGTGCACAGGGACTCTTTTCGGGTTCTGTGACTGTGTACATGGACTCTCTCGGGCTCTGTGACTGTGTACAGCGTCTCTCTCAGGCTCTGTGGCTGTGTACAGGTACTCTCTCGGGCTCTGTGAATGTGTACAGGGACTCTCTCGGGCTTTGTGACTGTGTACAGGGACTCTGTCATGCTATGTGATTGTGTACTGGGACTCTCTGGGGCTCTGTAACTGTGTACTGGGACTCTCCCGGGCTCTTTGACTGTGTACAGGGACTCCCTCGGGCTCTGTGACTGTGTACAGGGACTTTCTCGGGCTCTGTGGCTGAGTACAGGGACTCGCTGTGGCTCTGTGGCTGTGTACTGGGACTGTCTCGGGCTCTGTGACTGTGTACAGGGACTTTCTCAGTCTCTATGGCTGTGTACTGGGGCCTTGTCTGGCTCTGTGACTGTTTACAGGGAGTCTTTTGGGCTCTGTGACTGTGTACAGGGACTCTCTCGGGCTGTGTGACTGTGTACAGGGACTCTCTCGGTCTCTGTGACTGTTTGCAGGGACTCTCTCGGGCTCTGTGACTGTGTACTGGGACTCTCTCAGGCTCTGTGACTGTGTACAGGAACTCTCTCGGGCTCTGTACCTGTCTACAGGGACTCACTTGGGCTCTGTGAGTGTGTACAGGGACTCTCTGGGGCTCTGTGAGTGTGTACTGGGACTCTCCCGGGCTCTGTGGCTGTGTACAGGGACTCTCTGGGGCTCTGTGACTGTGTACTGGGACTCTCCCGGGCTCTGTGGCTGTGTACAGGGACTCTGTCGGGCTCTGTGACTGTGTACTGGGACTCTGGCTCTGTGACGGAGTACAGGGACACTCTCGGGCTCTGTGACATGTACTGGGACTCTCTCGGGCTCTGTGACTGTGTACAGGAACTCTCTCGGGCTCTGTACCTGTGTACAGGGACTCAGTTGGGCTCTGTGAGTGTGTACAGGGACTCTCTGGGGCTCTGTGAATGTGTACTTGGACTGTTTCGGGCTCTGTGACTGTGCACTGGGACTCTCTCGGGCTCTGTAACTGTGTACTGGGACCCTCTCGTTCTCTGTGACTGTGTACCGGGACTCTCTCGGGCTCTGTGGCTGTGTACAGGACTCTCTCGGGCTCTGTGACTATGCACAGGGACTCTCTTGGGTTCTGTGGCTGTGTATAGGGGCTATCTTAGGCTCTGTGAATGTGCACAGGGACTCTTTTCGGGTTCTGTGACTGTGTACATGGACTCTCTCGGGCTCTGTGACTGTGTACAGCGTCTCTCTCAGGCTCTGTGGCTGTGTACAGGTACTCTCTCGGGCTCTGTGAATGTGTACAGGGACTCTCTCGGGCTTTGTGACTGTGTACAGGGACTCTGTCATGCTATGTGATTGTGTACTGGGACTCTCTGGGGCTCTGTAACTGTGTACTGGGACTCTCCCGGGCTCTTTGACTGTGTACAGAGACTCTCTGGGGCTCTGTGACTGTGTACAGGGACTTTCTCGGGCTCTGTGGCTGAGTACAGGGACTCGCTCTGGCTCTGTGGCTGTGTACTGGGACTGTCTCGGGCTCTGTGACTGTGTACAGGGACTTTCTCAGTCTCTATGGCTGTGTACTGGGGCTTGTCTGGCTCTGTGACTGTTTACAGGGAGTCTTTTGGGCTCTGTGACTGTGTACAGGGACTCTCTCGGGCTCTGTGTCTGTGTACTGGGATTCTCTCAGGCTCTGTGTCTGTGTACTGGGACCCTGTCGGGCTCTGTGGCTGTGTAGAGGGACTCGCTCTGGCTTCGGTCTCTGTGACTGTGTACAGGGACTCTCTCGGTCTCTGTGACTGTTTGCAGGGACTCTCTCGGGCTCTGTGACTGTTTACTGGGACTCTCTCAGGCTCTGTGACTGTGTGCTGGGACCCTCTCGGGCTTTGTGGCTGTGTACAGGGACCCTCTCGGGTCTGTGGCTGTGTACAGGGACTCGCTCTGGCTTCGGTCTCTGTGACTGTGTACAGGGACTCTCTCGGTCTCTGTGACTGTTTGCAGGGACTCTCTCGGGCTCTGTGACTGTGTACTGGGACTATCTCAGGCTCTGTGACTGTGTACAGGAACTCTCTCGGGCTCTGTACCTGTCTACAGGGACTCACTTGGGCTCTGTGAGTGTGTACAGGGACTCTCTGGGGCTCTGTGACTGTGTACTGGGACTCTCCCGGGCTCTGTGGCTGTGTACAGGGACTCTCTGGGGCTCTGTGACTGTGTACTGGGACTCTCCCGGGCTCTGTGGCTGTGTACAGGGACTCCCTCGGGCTCTGTTACTGTGTACAGGGACTCTCTCGGGCTCTGCGACTGTGTCCTGGGACTGTCTCGGGCTCTGTGACTGTGTACAGGGACTCTGTTGGGCTCTGTGACTGTGTACAGGGACTCTGTCTGGCTCTGTCGCTGTGTACAGGGACTCTCTCGGGCTCTGCGACTGTGTACTGGGACTGTCTCGGGCTCTGTGACTGTGTACTGGGACCCTGTCGGGCTCTGTGGCTGTGTACAGGGTCTGTCTTCGGCTCTGTGGCTGAGTACAGGGACTCGCTTTGGCTCTGTGGCTGTGTACTGGGACTCTCTCGGGCTCTGTGACTGTGTACAGCGACTTTCTCAGTCTCTATGGCTGTGTACTGGGACTCTGTCTGGCTCTGTGTCTGTGTACTGGGACCGTCTCGGGCTCTGTGACTGTGTACAGGGATTGTGTCTGAATCTGTGGCTGTGTACTGTGACTCTCTTGGGCTCTGTGACTGTGTACAGGGACTCACTCGGGCTTTGTGACTGTGTACTGGGACCCTCTCGGGCTCTGCGACTGAGTACAGGGACTGCGTCTGACTCTGTGGCTGCGTACAGGGAATCTGTCGGGCCTTGTGTCTGTGTACAGGGACTTTCTGAGGCTCTGTTGCTGTGTACTGGTACTCTGTCTGGGTCTGTGACTGTGTACTGGGACTCTGGCTCTGTGACGGAGTACAGGGACACTCTCGGGCTCTGTGACATGTACTGGGACTCTCTCGGGCTCTGTGACTGTGTACAGGAACTCTCTCGGGCTCTGTACCTGTGTACAGGGACTCACTTGGGCTCTGTGAGTGTGTACAGGGACTCTCTGGGGCTCTGTGAATGTGTACTGGGACTGTTTCGGGCTCTGTGACTGTGCACTGGGACTCTCTCGGGCTCTGTAACTGTGTACTGGGACCCTCTCGTTCTCTGTGACTGTGTACCGGGACTCTCTCGGGCTCCGTGGCTGTGTACAGGACTCTCTCGGGCTCTGTGACTGTGCACAGGGACTCTCTTGGGTTCTGTGGCTGTGTATAGGGGCTATCTTAGGCTCTGTGAATGTGCACAGGGACTCTTTTCGGGTTCTGTGACTGTGTACATGGACTCTCTCGGGCTCTGTGACTGTGTACAGGTACTCTCTCGGGCTCTGTGAATGTGTACAGGGACTCTCTCGGGCTTTGTGACTGTGTACAGGGACTCTGTCATGCTATGTGATTGTGTACTGGGACTCTCTGGGGCTCTGTAACTGTGTACTGGGATTCTCCCGGGCTCTTTGACTGTGTACAGGGACTCTCTCGGGCTCTGTGACTGTGTACAGGGACTTTCTCGGGCTCTGTGGCTGAGTACAGGGACTCGCTCTGGCTCTGTGGCTGTGTACTGGGACCCTGTCGGGCTCTGTGGCTGTGTAGAGGGACTCGCTCTGGCTTCGGTCTCTGTGACTGTGTACAGGGACTCTCTCGGTCTCTGTGACTGTTTGCAGGGACTCTCTCGGGCTCTGTGACTGTTTACTGGGACTCTCTCAGGCTCTGTGACTGTGTGCTGGGACCCTCTCGGGCTTTGTGGCTGTGTACAGGGACCCTCTCGGGTCTGTGGCTGTGTACAGGGACTCGCTCTGGCTTCGGTCTCTGTGACTGTGTACAGGGACTCTCTCGGTCTCTGTGACTGTTTGCAGGGACTCTCTCGGGCTCTGTGACTGTGTACTGGGACTATCTCAGGCTCTGTGACTGTGTACAGGAACTCTCTCGGGCTCTGTACCTGTCTACAGGGACTCACTTGGGCTCTGTGAGTGTGTACAGGGACTCCCTGGGGCTCTGTGACTGTGTACTGGGACTCTCCCGGGCTCTGTGGCTGTGTACAGGGACTCTCTGGGGCTCTGTGACTGTGTACTGGGACTCTCCCGGGCTCTGTGGCTGTGTACAGGGACTCTGTCGGGCTCTGTGACTGTGTACTGGGACTGTCTCGGGCTCTGTGACTGTGCACTGGGACTCTCTCAGGCTCTGTGACTGTGTACTACGACCTTCTTGGTCTCTGTGACTGTGTACAGGGACTCCCTCGGGCTCTGTGGCTGTGCACAGGGACTCACTCAGGCTCTGTTGCTGTGTACTGGGACTCTGTCTGGCTCTGCGGCTGTGTACTGGTGCTCTGTCTGGGTCTGTAACTGTGTACTGGGACTCTGTCTGGGTCTGTGACTGAGTACAGTGACACTCTCAGGCTCTGTGACATGCACTGGGATTCTCTCGGGCTCTGTGACCGTGTACAGGAACTCTCTTGGGCTCTGTGACTGTGTACAGGGACTCTGTTGGGCTCTGTGACTGTGTACAGGGACTCTCTCTGGCTCTGTCGCTGTGTACAGGGACTCTCTCGGGCTCTGCGACTGTGTAGTGGGACTGTCTCGGGCTCCGTGACTGTGTACAGGGACTCTGTTGGGCTCTGTGACTGTGTACAGGGACTCTCTCTGGCTCTGTCGCTGTGTACAGGGACTCTCTCGGGCTCTGCGACTGTGTAGTGGGACTGTCTCGGGCTCTGTGACTGTGTACTGGGATTCTCTCGGGCTCTGTGACTGTGTACTGGGATTCTCTCAGGCTCTGTGTCTGTGTACTGGGACCCTGTCGGGCTCTGTGGCTGTGTACAGGGACTCGCTCTGGCTTCGGTCTCTGTGACTGTGTACAGGGACTCTCTCGGTCTCTGTGACTGTTTGCAGGGACTCTCTCGGGCTCTGTGGCTGTGTACTGGGACTCTCTCGGGCTCTGTGACTGTGTACAGGGACTTTCTCAGTCTCTATGGCTGTGTACTGGGGCCTTGTCTGGCTCTGTGACTGTTTACAGGGAGTCTTTTGGGCTCTGTGACTGTGTACAGGGACTCTCTCGGGCTCTGTGACTGTGTACAGGGACTCTCTCGGGCTCTGTGACTGTGTACTGGGACTCTCTCAGGCTCTGTGGCTGTGTACAGGGACTCCCTCAGGCTCTGCGACTGTGTACTGGGACTGTCTCGGGCTCTGTGACTGTGTACAGGGACTCTGTTGGGCTCTGTGACTGTGTACAGGGAGTCTGTCTGGCTCTGTCGCTGTGTACAGGGACTCTCTCGGGCTCTGCGACTGTGTAGTGGGACTGTCTCGGGCTCTGTGACTATGTACTGGGATTCTCTCGGGCTCTGTGACTGTGTACTGGGATTCTCTCAGGCTCTGTGTCTGTGTACTTGGACCCTGTCGGGCTCTGTGGCTGTGTAGAGGGACTCGCTCTGGCTTCGGTCTCTGTGACTGTGTACAGGGACTCTCTCGGTCTCTGTGACTGTTTGCAGGGTCTCTCTCGGGCTCTGTGACTGTGTACTGGGACTCTCTCAGGCTCTGTGACTGTGTACTGGGACCCTCTCGGGCTCTGTGACTGTGTACAGGGATCCTCTCGGGTTCTGTGGCTGTGTACAGGGATTCGCTCTGGCTTCAGTCGCTGTGACTGTGTACAGGGACTGTCTCGGGCTCTGTGACTGTGTACAGGGACTCTCTCGGGCTCTGTGGCTGTGTACAGGGACTCTGTCGGGCTCTGTGACTGTGTACTGGGACTCTGGCTCTGTGACGGAGTACAGGGACACTCTCGGGCTCTGTGACATGTACTGGGACTCTCTCGGGCTCTGTGACTGTGTACAGGAACTCTCTCGGGCTCTGTACCTGTGTACAGGGACTCACTTGGGCTCTGTGAGTGTGTACAGGGACTCTCTGGGGCTCTGTGAATGTGTACTGGGACTGTTTCGGGCTCTGTGACTGTGCACTGGGACTCTCTCGGGCTCTGTAACTGTGTACTGGGACCCTCTCGTTCTCTGTGACTGTGTACCGGGACTCTCTCGGGCTCCGTGGCTGTGTACAGGACTCTCTCGGGCTCTGTGACTGTGCACAGGGACTCTCTTGGGTTCTGTGGCTGTGTATAGGGGCTATCTTAGGCTCTGTGAATGTGCACAGGGACTCTTTTCGGGTTCTGTGACTGTGTACATGGACTCTCTCGGGCTCTGTGACTGTGTACAGGTACTCTCTCGGGCTCTGTGAATGTGTACAGGGACTCTCTCGGGCTTTGTGACTGTGTACAGGGACTCTGTCATGCTATGTGATTGTGTACTGGGACTCTCTGGGGCTCTGTAACTGTGTACTGGGATTCTCCCGGGCTCTTTGACTGTGTACAGGGACTCTCTCGGGCTCTGTGACTGTGTACAGGGACTTTCTCGGGCTCTGTGGCTGAGTACAGGGACTCGCTCTGGCTCTGTGGCTGTGTACTGGGACTGTCTCGGGCTCTGTGACTGTGTACAGGGACTTTCTCAGTCTCTATGGCTGTGTACTGGGGCCTTGTCTGGCTCTGTGACTGTTTACAGGGAGTCTTTTGGGCTCTGTGACTGTGTACAGGGACTCTCTCGGGCTCTGTGTCTGTGTACTGGGATTCTCTCAGGCTCTGTATCTGTGTACTGGGACCCTGTCGGGCTCTGTGGCTGTGTAGAGGGACTCGCTCTGGCTTCGGTCTCTGTGACTGTGTACAGGGACTCTCTCGGTCTCTGTGACTGTTTGCAGGGACTCTCTCGGGCTCTGTGACTGTTTACTGGGACTCTCTCAGGCTCTGTGACTGTGTGCTGGGACCCTCTCGGGCTTTGTGGCTGTGTACAGGGACCCTCTCGGGTCTGTGGCTGTGTACAGGGACTCGCTCTGGCTTCGGTCTCTGTGACTGTGTACAGGGACTCTCTCGGTCTCTGTGACTGTTTGCAGGGACTCTCTCGGGCTCTGTGACTGTGTACTGGGACTATCTCAGGCTCTGTGACTGTGTACAGGAACTCTCTCGGGCTCTGTACCTGTCTACAGGGACTCACTTGGGCTCTGTGAGTGTGTACAGGGACTCTCTGGGGCTCTGTGACTGTGTACTGGGACTCTCCCGGGCTCTGTGGCTGTGTACAGGGACTCTCTGGGGCTCTGTGACTGTGTACTGGGACTCTCCCGGGCTCTGTGGCTGTGTACAGGGACTCTGTCGGGCTCTGTGACTGTGTACTGGGACTGTCTCGGGCTCTGTGACTGTGCACTGGGACTCTCTCAGGCTCTGTGACTGTGTACTACGACCTTCTTGGTCTCTGTGACTGTGTACAGGGACTCCCTCGGGCTCTGTGGCTGTGCACAGGGACTCACTCAGGCTCTGTTGCTGTGTACTGGGACTCTGTCTGGCTCTGCGGCTGTGTACTGGTGCTCTGTCTGGGTCTGTAACTGTGTACTGGGACTCTGTCTGGGTCTGTGACTGAGTACAGTGATACTCTCAGGCTCTGTGACATGCACTGGGATTCTCTCGGGCTCTGTGACCGTGTACAGGAACTCTCTTGGGCTCTGTGACTGTGTACAGGGACTCTGTTGGGCTCTGTGACTGTGTACAGGGACTCTCTCTGGCTCTGTCGCTGTGTACAGGGACTCTCTCGGGCTCTGCGACTGTGTAGTGGGACTGTCTCGGGCTCCGTGACTGTGTACAGGGACTCTGTTGGGCTCTGTGACTGTGTACAGGGACTCTCTCTGGCTCTGTCGCTGTGTACAGGGACTCTCTCGGGCTCTGCGACTGTGTAGTGGGACTGTCTCGGGCTCTGTGACTGTGTACTGGGATTCTCTCGGGCTCTGTGACTGTGTACTGGGATTCTCTCAGGCTCTGTGTCTGTGTACTGGGACCCTGTCGGGCTCTGTGGCTGTGTACAGGGACTCGCTCTGGCTTCGGTCTCTGTGACTGTGTACAGGGACTCTCTCGGACTCTGTGACTGTTTGCAGGGACTCTCTCGGGCTCTGTGGCTGTGTACTGGGACTCTCTCGGGCTCTGTGACTGTGTACAGGGACTTTCTCAGTCTCTATGGCTGTGTACTGGGGCCTTGTCTGGCTCTGTGACTGTTTACAGGGAGTCTTTTGGGCTCTGTGACTGTGTACAGGGACTCTCTCGGGCTCTGTGACTGTGTACAGGGACTCTCTCGGGCTCTGTGACTGTGTACTGGGACTCTCTCAGGCTCTGTGGCTGTGTACAGGGACTCCCTCAGGCTCTGCGACTGTGTACTGGGACTGTCTCGGGCTCTGTGACTGTGTACAGGGACTCTGTTGGGCTCTGTGACTGTGTACAGGGAGTCTGTCTGGCTCTGTCGCTGTGTACAGGGACTCTCTCGGGCTCTGCGACTGTGTAGTGGGACTGTCTCGGGCTCTGTGACTATGTACTGGGATTCTCTCGGGCTCTGTGACTGTGTACTGGGATTCTCTCAGGCTCTGTGTCTGTGTACTTGGACCCTGTCGGGCTCTGTGGCTGTGTAGAGGGACTCGCTCTGGCTTCGGTCTCTGTGACTGTGTACAGGGACTCTCTCGGTCTCTGTGACTGTTTGCAGGGTCTCTCTCGGGCTCTGTGACTGTGTACTGGGACTCTCTCAGGCTCTGTGACTGTGTACTGGGACCCTCTCGGGCTCTGTGACTGTGTACAGGGATCCTCTCGGGTTCTGTGGCTGTGTACAGGGATTCGCTCTGGCTTCAGTCGCTGTGACTGTGTACAGGGACTGTCTCGGGCTCTGTGACTGTGTACAGGGACTCTCTCGGGCTCTGTGGCTGTGTACAGGGACTCTGTCGGGCTCTGTGACTGTGTACTGGGACTCTGGCTCTGTGACGGAGTACAGGGACACTCTCGGGCTCTGTGACATGTACTGGGACTCTCTCGGGCTCTGTGACTGTGTACAGGAACTCTCTCGGGCTCTGTACCTGTGTACAGGGACTCAGTTGGGCTCTGTGAGTGTGTACAGGGACTCTCTGGGGCTCTGTGAATGTGTACTTGGACTGTTTCGGGCTCTGTGACTGTGCACTGGGACTCTCTCGGGCTCTGTAACTGTGTACTGGGACCCTCTCGTTCTCTGTGACTGTGTACCGGGACTCTCTCGGGCTCTGTGGCTGTGTACAGGACTCTCTCGGTCTCTGTGACTATGCACAGGGACTCTCTTGGGTTCTGTGGCTGTGTATAGGGGCTATCTTAGGCTCTGTGAATGTGCACAGGGACTCTTTTCGGGTTCTGTGACTGTGTACATGGACTCTCTCGGGCTCTGTGACTGTGTACAGCGTCTCTCTCAGGCTCTGTGGCTGTGTACAGGTACTCTCTCGGGCTCTGTGAATGTGTACAGGGACTCTCTCGGGCTTTGTGACTGTGTACAGGGACTCTGTCATGCTATGTGATTGTGTACTGGGACTCTCTGGGGCTCTGTAACTGTGTACTGGGACTCTCCCGGGCTCTTTGACTGTGTACAGGGACTCTCTGGGGCTCTGTGACTGTGTACAGGGACTTTCTCGGGCTCTGTGGCTGAGTACAGGGACTCGCTCTGGCTCTGTGGCTGTGTACTGGGACTGTCTCGGGCTCTGTGACTGTGTACAGGGACTTTCTCAGTCTCTATGGCTGTGTACTGGGGCTTGTCTGGCTCTGTGACTGTTTACAGGGAGTCTTTTGGGCTCTGTGACTGTGTACAGGGACTCTCTCGGGCTCTGTGTCTGTGTACTGGGATTCTCTCAGGCTCTGTGTCTGTGTACTGGGACCCTGTCGGGCTCTGTGGCTGTGTAGAGGGACTCGCTCTGGCTTCGGTCTCTGTGACTGTGTACAGGGACTCTCTCGGTCTCTGTGACTGTTTGCAGGGACTCTCTCGGGCTCTGTGACTGTTTACTGGGACTCTCTCAGGCTCTGTGACTGTGTGCTGGGACCCTCTCGGGCTTTGTGGCTGTGTACAGGGACCCTCTCGGGTCTGTGGCTGTGTACAGGGACTCGCTCTGGCTTCGGTCTCTGTGACTGTGTACAGGGACTCTCTCGGTCTCTGTGACTGTTTGCAGGGACTCTCTCGGGCTCTGTGACTGTGTACTGGGACTATCTCAGGCTCTGTGACTGTGTACAGGGACTCTCTGGGGCTCTGTGACTGTGTACTGGGACTCTCCCGGGCTCTGTGGCTGTGTACAGGGACTCCCTCGGGCTCTGTTACTGTGTACAGGGACTCTCTCGGGCTCTGCGACTGTGTCCTGGGACTGTCTCGGGCTCTGTGACTGTGTACAGGGACTCTGTTGGGCTCTGTGACTGTGTACAGGGACTCTGTCTGGCTCTGTCGCTGTGTACAGGGACTCTCTCGGGCTCTGCGACTGTGTACTGGGACTGTCTCGGGCTCTGTGACTGTGTACTGGGACCCTGTCGGGCTCTGTGGCTGTGTACAGGGTCTGTCTTCGGCTCTGTGGCTGAGTACAGGGACTCGCTTTGGCTCTGTGGCTGTGTACTGGGACTCTCTCGGGCTCTGTGACTGTGTACAGCGACTTTCTCAGTCTCTATGGCTGTGTACTGGGACTCTGTCTGGCTCTGTGTCTGTGTACTGGGACCGTCTCGGGCTCTGTGACTGTGTACAGGGATTGTGTCTGAATCTGTGGCTGTGTACTGTGACTCTCTTGGGCTCTGTGACTGTGTACAGGGACTCACTCGGGCTTTGTGACTGTGTACTGGGACCCTCTCGGGCTCTGCGACTGAGTACAGGGACTGCGTCTGACTCTGTGGCTGCGTACAGGGAATCTGTCGGGCCTTGTGTCTGTGTACAGGGACTTTCTGAGGCTCTGTTGCTGTGTACTGGTACTCTGTCTGGGTCTGTGACTGTGTACTGGGACTCTGGCTCTGTGACGGAGTACAGGGACACTCTCGGGCTCTGTGACATGTACTGGGACTCTCTCGGACTCTGTGACTGTGTACAGGAACTCTCTCGGGCTCTGTACCTGTGTACAGGGACTCACTTGGGCTCTGTGAGTGTGTACAGGGACTCTCTGGGGCTCTGTGAATGTGTACTGGGACTGTTTCGGGCTCTGTGACTGTGCACTGGGACTCTCTCGGGCTCTGTAACTGTGTACTGGGACCCTCTCGTTCTCTGTGACTGTGTACCGGGACTCTCTCGGGCTCCGTGGCTGTGTACAGGACTCTCTCGGGCTCTGTGACTGTGCACAGGGACTCTCTTGGGTTCTGTGGCTGTGTATAGGGGCTATCTTAGGCTCTGTGAATGTGCACAGGGACTCTTTTCGGGTTCTGTGACTGTGTACATGGACTCTCTCGGGCTCTGTGACTGTGTACAGGTACTCTCTCGGGCTCTGTGAATGTGTACAGGGACTCTCTCGGGCTTTGTGACTGTGTACAGGGACTCTGTCATGCTATGTGATTGTGTACTGGGACTCTCTGGGGCTCTGTAACTGTGTACTGGGATTCTCCCGGGCTCTTTGACTGTGTACAGGGACTCTCTCGGGCTCTGTGACTGTGTACAGGGACTTTCTCGGGCTCTGTGGCTGAGTACAGGGACTCGCTCTGGCTCTGTGGCTGTGTACTGGGACTGTCTCGGGCTCTGTGACTGTGTACAGGGACTTTCTCAGTCTCTATGGCTGTGTACTGGGGCCTTGTCTGGCTCTGTGACTGTTTACAGGGAGTCTTTTGGGCTCTGTGACTGTGTACAGGGACTCTCTCGGGCTCTGTGTCTGTGTACTGGGATTCTCTCAGGCTCTGTATCTGTGTACTGGGACCCTGTCGGGCTCTGTGGCTGTGTAGAGGGACTCGCTCTGGCTTCGGTCTCTGTGACTGTGTACAGGGACTCTCTCGGTCTCTGTGACTGTTTGCAGGGACTCTCTCGGGCTCTGTGACTGTTTACTGGGACTCTCTCAGGCTCTGTGACTGTGTGCTGGGACCCTCTCGGGCTTTGTGGCTGTGTACAGGGACCCTCTCGGGTCTGTGGCTGTGTACAGGGACTCGCTCTGGCTTCGGTCTCTGTGACTGTGTACAGGGACTCTCTCGGTCTCTGTGACTGTTTGCAGGGACTCTCTCGGGCTCTGTGACTGTGTACTGGGACTATCTCAGGCTCTGTGACTGTGTACAGGAACTCTCTCGGGCTCTGTACCTGTCTACAGGGACTCACTTGGGCTCTGTGAGTGTGTACAGGGACTCTCTGGGGCTCTGTGACTGTGTACTGGGACTCTCCCGGGCTCTGTGGCTGTGTACAGGGACTCTCTGGGGCTCTGTGACTGTGTACTGGGACTCTCCCGGGCTCTGTGGCTGTGTACAGGGACTCTGTTGGGCTCTGTGACTGTGTACAGGGACTCTCTCTGGCTCTGTCGCTGTGTACAGGGACTCTCTCGGGCTCTGCGACTGTGTAGTGGGACTGTCTCGGGCTCTGTGACTGTGTACTGGGATTCTCTCGGGCTCTGTGACTGTGTACTGGGATTCTCTCAGGCTCTGTGTCTGTGTACTGGGACCCTGTCGGGCTCTGTGGCTGTGTACAGGGACTCGCTCTGGCTTCGGTCTCTGTGACTGTGTACAGGGACTCTCTCGGTCTCTGTGACTGTTTGCAGGGACTCTCTCGGGCTCTGTGGCTGTGTACTGGGACTCTCTCGGGCTCTGTGACTGTGTACAGGGACTTTCTCAGTCTCTATGGCTGTGTACTGGGGCCTTGTCTGGCTCTGTGACTGTTTACAGGGAGTCTTTTGGGCTCTGTGACTGTGTACAGGGACTCTCTCGGGCTCTGTGACTGTGTACAGGGACTCTCTCGGGCTCTGTGACTGTGTACTGGGACTCTCTCAGGCTCTGTGGCTGTGTACAGGGACTCCCTCAGGCTCTGCGACTGTGTACTGGGACTGTCTCGGGCTCTGTGACTGTGTACAGGGACTCTGTTGGGCTCTGTGACTGTGTACAGGGAGTCTGTCTGGCTCTGTCGCTGTGTACAGGGACTCTCTCGGGCTCTGCGACTGTGTAGTGGGACTGTCTCGGGCTCTGTGACTATGTACTGGGATTCTCTCGGGCTCTGTGACTGTGTACTGGGATTCTCTCAGGCTCTGTGTCTGTGTACTTGGACCCTGTCGGGCTCTGTGGCTGTGTAGAGGGACTCGCTCTGGCTTCGGTCTCTGTGACTGTGTACAGGGACTCTCTCGGTCTCTGTGACTGTTTGCAGGGTCTCTCTCGGGCTCTGTGACTGTGTACTGGGACTCTCTCAGGCTCTGTGACTGTGTACTGGGACCCTCTCGGGCTCTGTGACTGTGTACAGGGATCCTCTCGGGTTCTGTGGCTGTGTACAGGGATTCGCTCTGGCTTCAGTCGCTGTGACTGTGTACAGGGACTGTCTCGGGCTCTGTGACTGTGTACAGGGACTCTCTCGGGCTCTGTGGCT
Organism: Mobula birostris; assembly: GCF_030028105.1. Classification (NCBI taxonomy): domain Eukaryota; kingdom Metazoa; phylum Chordata; class Chondrichthyes; order Myliobatiformes; family Myliobatidae; genus Mobula; species Mobula birostris. Next base: position 64,084,321 of record NC_092392.1, read on the forward strand.
GTGTACAGGGACTCTGTCGGGCTCTGTGACTGTGTACTGGGACTCTGGCTCTGTGACGGAGTACAGGGACACTCTCGGGCTCTGTGACATGTACTGGGACTCTCTCGGGCTCTGTGACTGTGTACAGGAACTCTCTCGGGCTCTGTACCTGTGTACAGGGACTCAGTTGGGCTCTGTGAGTGTGTACAGGGACTCTCTGGGGCTCTGTGAATGTGTACTTGGACTGTTTCGGGCTCTGTGACTGTGCACTGGGACTCTCTCGGGCTCTGTAACTGTGTACTGGGACCCTCTCGTTCTCTGTGACTGTGTACCGGGACTCTCTCGGGCTCTGTGGCTGTGTACAGGACTCTCTCGGGCTCTGTGACTATGCACAGGGACTCTCTTGGGTTCTGTGGCTGTGTATAGGGGCTATCTTAGGCTCTGTGAATGTGCACAGGGACTCTTTTCGGGTTCTGTGACTGTGTACATGGACTCTCTCGGGCTCTGTGACTGTGTACAGCGTCTCTCTCAGGCTCTGTGGCTGTGTACAGGTACTCTCTCGGGCTCTGTGAATGTGTACAGGGACTCTCTCGGGCTTTGTGACTGTGTACAGGGACTCTGTCATGCTATGTGATTGTGTACTGGGACTCTCTGGGGCTCTGTAACTGTGTACTGGGACTCTCCCGGGCTCTTTGACTGTGTACAGGGACTCTCTGGGGCTCTGTGACTGTGTACAGGGACTTTCTCGGGCTCTGTGGCTGAGTACAGGGACTCGCTCTGGCTCTGTGGCTGTGTACTGGGACTGTCTCGGGCTCTGTGACTGTGTACAGGGACTTTCTCAGTCTCTATGGCTGTGTACTGGGGCTTGTCTGGCTCTGTGACTGTTTACAGGGAGTCTTTTGGGCTCTGTGACTGTGTACAGGGACTCTCTCGGGCTCTGTGTCTGTGTACTGGGATTCTCTCAGGCTCTGTGTCTGTGTACTGGGACCCTGTCGGGCTCTGTGGCTGTGTAGAGGGACTCGCTCTGGCTTCGGTCTCTGTGACTGTGTACAGGGACTCTCTCGGTCTCTGTGACTGTTTGCAGGGACTCTCTCGGGCTCTGTGACTGTTTACTGGGACTCTCTCAGGCTCTGTGACTGTGTGCTGGGACCCTCTCGGGCTTTGTGGCTGTGTACAGGGACCCTCTCGGGTCTGTGGCTGTGTACAGGGACTCGCTCTGGCTTCGGTCTCTGTGACTGTGTACAGGGACTCTCTCGGTCTCTGTGACTGTTTGCAGGGACTCTCTCGGGCTCTGTGACTGTGTACTGGGACTATCTCAGGCTCTGTGACTGTGTACAGGAACTCTCTCGGGCTCTGTACCTGTCTACAGGGACTCACTTGGGCTCTGTGAGTGTGTACAGGGACTCTCTGGGGCTCTGTGACTGTGTACTGGGACTCTCCCGGGCTCTGTGGCTGTGTACAGGGACTCTCTGGGGCTCTGTGACTGTGTACTGGGACTCTCCCGGGCTCTGTGGCTGTGTACAGGGACTCCCTCGGGCTCTGTTACTGTGTACAGGGACTCTCTCGGGCTCTGCGACTGTGTCCTGGGACTGTCTCGGGCTCTGTGACTGTGTACAGGGACTCTGTTGGGCTCTGTGACTGTGTACAGGGACTCTGTCTGGCTCTGTCGCTGTGTACAGGGACTCTCTCGGGCTCTGCGACTGTGTACTGGGACTGTCTCGGGCTCTGTGACTGTGTACTGGGACCCTGTCGGGCTCTGTGGCTGTGTACAGGGTCTGTCTTCGGCTCTGTGGCTGAGTACAGGGACTCGCTTTGGCTCTGTGGCTGTGTACTGGGACTCTCTCGGGCTCTGTGACTGTGTACAGCGACTTTCTCAGTCTCTATGGCTGTGTACTGGGACTCTGTCTGGCTCTGTGTCTGTGTACTGGGACCGTCTCGGGCTCTGTGACTGTGTACAGGGATTGTGTCTGAATCTGTGGCTGTGTACTGTGACTCTCTTGGGCTCTGTGACTGTGTACAGGGACTCACTCGGGCTTTGTGACTGTGTACTGGGACCCTCTCGGGCTCTGCGACTGAGTACAGGGACTGCGTCTGACTCTGTGGCTGCGTACAGGGAATCTGTCGGGCCTTGTGTCTGTGTACAGGGACTTTCTGAGGCTCTGTTGCTGTGTACTGGTACTCTGTCTGGGTCTGTGACTGTGTACTGGGACTCTGGCTCTGTGACGGAGTACAGGGACACTCTCGGGCTCTGTGACATGTACTGGGACTCTCTCGGGCTCTGTGACTGTGTACAGGAACTCTCTCGGGCTCTGTACCTGTGTACAGGGACTCACTTGGGCTCTGTGAGTGTGTACAGGGACTCTCTGGGGCTCTGTGAATGTGTACTGGGACTGTTTCGGGCTCTGTGACTGTGCACTGGGACTCTCTCGGGCTCTGTAACTGTGTACTGGGACCCTCTCGTTCTCTGTGACTGTGTACCGGGACTCTCTCGGGCTCCGTGGCTGTGTACAGGACTCTCTCGGGCTCTGTGACTGTGCACAGGGACTCTCTTGGGTTCTGTGGCTGTGTATAGGGGCTATCTTAGGCTCTGTGAATGTGCACAGGGACTCTTTTCGGGTTCTGTGACTGTGTACATGGACTCTCTCGGGCTCTGTGACTGTGTACAGGTACTCTCTCGGGCTCTGTGAATGTGTACAGGGACTCTCTCGGGCTTTGTGACTGTGTACAGGGACTCTGTCATGCTATGTGATTGTGTACTGGGACTCTCTGGGGCTCTGTAACTGTGTACTGGGATTCTCCCGGGCTCTTTGACTGTGTACAGGGACTCTCTCGGGCTCTGTGACTGTGTACAGGGACTTTCTCGGGCTCTGTGGCTGAGTACAGGGACTCGCTCTGGCTCTGTGGCTGTGTACTGGGACTGTCTCGGGCTCTGTGACTGTGTACAGGGACTTTCTCAGTCTCTATGGCTGTGTACTGGGGCCTTGTCTGGCTCTGTGACTGTTTACAGGGAGTCTTTTGGGCTCTGTGACTGTGTACAGGGACTCTCTCGGGCTCTGTGTCTGTGTACTGGGATTCTCTCAGGCTCTGTATCTGTGTACTGGGACCCTGTCGGGCTCTGTGGCTGTGTAGAGGGACTCGCTCTGGCTTCGGTCTCTGTGACTGTGTACAGGGACTCTCTCGGTCTCTGTGACTGTTTGCAGGGACTCTCTCGGGCTCTGTGACTGTTTACTGGGACTCTCTCAGGCTCTGTGACTGTGTGCTGGGACCCTCTCGGGCTTTGTGGCTGTGTACAGGGACCCTCTCGGGTCTGTGGCTGTGTACAGGGACTCGCTCTGGCTTCGGTCTCTGTGACTGTGTACAGGGACTCTCTCGGTCTCTGTGACTGTTTGCAGGGACTCTCTCGGGCTCTGTGACTGTGTACTGGGACTATCTCAGGCTCTGTGACTGTGTACAGGAACTCTCTCGGGCTCTGTACCTGTCTACAGGGACTCACTTGGGCTCTGTGAGTGTGTACAGGGACTCTCTGGGGCTCTGTGACTGTGTACTGGGACTCTCCCGGGCTCTGTGGCTGTGTACAGGGACTCTCTGGGGCTCTGTGACTGTGTACTGGGACTCTCCCGGGCTCTGTGGCTGTGTACAGGGACTCTGTCGGGCTCTGTGACTGTGTACTGGGACTGTCTCGGGCTCTGTGACTGTGCACTGGGACTCTCTCAGGCTCTGTGACTGTGTACTACGACCTTCTTGGTCTCTGTGACTGTGTACAGGGACTCCCTCGGGCTCTGTGGCTGTGCACAGGGACTCACTCAGGCTCTGTTGCTGTGTACTGGGACTCTGTCTGGCTCTGCGGCTGTGTACTGGTGCTCTGTCTGGGTCTGTAACTGTGTACTGGGACTCTGTCTGGGTCTGTGACTGAGTACAGTGACACTCTCAGGCTCTGTGACATGCACTGGGATTCTCTCGGGCACTGTGACCGTGTACAGGAACTCTCTTGGGCTCTGTGACTGTGTACAGGGACTCTGTTGGGCTCTGTGACTGTGTACAGGGACTCTCTCTGGCTCTGTCGCTGTGTACAGGGACTCTCTCGGGCTCTGCGACTGTGTAGTGGGACTGTCTCGGGCTCCGTGACTGTGTACAGGGACTCTGTTGGGCTCTGTGACTGTGTACAGGGACTCTCTCTGGCTCTGTCGCTGTGTACAGGGACTCTCTCGGGCTCTGCGACTGTGTAGTGGGACTGTCTCGGGCTCTGTGACTGTGTACTGGGATTCTCTCGGGCTCTGTGACTGTGTA